>NW_027617940.1:0-91337 GCF_964187855.1 Myxine glutinosa | reverse complement strand
AGCTTGATGGAATACTGCTCTCCCCTCTGGGCTGGTGCTCCTGCCTCACACCTATCTCGGCTTCACGCGGTTGAAACCAAAGCTTTCAGAATCATTGGAATCTCCCGCAATGAAGCTAACTCCGAGGGCCTTTCACTCACTCACCGCAGGCAGGTTGGTGGTCTTTCTGTCTTCCGCTGACTCCTCTCCGGCTCTCTTCAATCCCACACCTGCTTCCACGTCTTTAAAACAGCTGTTCACCATCATCTCTTATCTTCCCCTCATCCAAAACCTTGATCTTTTCTACCCCCGTTAATTCACCCCAGATCCACTTTTTTGAAATACCGACTTCTTTCCTGGAAGACCTAGCAGTGTCCATGTGTTTTATACCTCTCCCACCCGCCCCTCCCCTTCCCATGCCTCCTTCCCCCAAGCCACCTCCCTCACACAGATCTCCCGATATCCCTGTTCTCAAATGTTGTACTTGTGTGCTTCCCCTCTCTCTCCCCATCTTGTCTCCCGCTCCCTTTATCATATGTTTTATATGTCAGTTTGTCTTTTTGTGAGAAATGTTAGCTCTTAACTACTTGTCCGATTAATATGAAACCTTGAAAAGGCACATCCTCGGGTCCCCAGCAATATACCTGGCAAGTTTAAAGTATATCGGACCCGTGGTTGTCGAGAAACAGCGGTCACAGACAAACAAACACACACACAGACACACAGACACACACACACACACACACACACACACACACACACACACACACACACACACACACACACACACACACACACACACACACACACAGAGATTGCTGGAATTATAGATAGATATACATATATATATATATATATATACATATATATATATATATACATATATATACATATATATATATATATATATATATATATATATATATGTATATATGTGTGTGTGTGTGTGTGTGTGTGTGTGTGTGTGTGTGTGTGTGTGTGTGTGTGTGTGTGTGTGTGTGTGTGTTTGAAACTGGTTCAAGCTCAATCCATTGGGCATCATCAGAGATCTTCATCTTAAGGTGGCAGTGTAAACTGGACATGTGGAATTTTACAAATGTAAATTAAAAGAATCCCAGATGGAGCTGTTTTTGCCTTAAATGCTTCATTATCCAGAAAAAATGGTTCTAATTAAATTTGTGAAAACAAGTGCTGGAAGCCAAAGGACATCATGGATAAAGAAGTTGATGCTGAACACACAAATACCTTTATGAGCAAAAGGTAGGACAAATAACAAACAGGAAATATAGATGCATTTTACAATCCCTAAATATCATTATCATAATCACTGGATGAAACATTCAAAACGATGGATAAATCGAGATGGAGGAAAAGCTCTATCATGTAACTCACCCATGATGGCAGGTAAACACGTTCAGTGATCATTGCTGTTTGGGACTGGGAAATTCCAATGATGTCAATGCAGGAAGAGATCTGCACAAAGCATTGTGACTGAGCACGATGCTAAAGGGGATGATGTTGTGGAACGATCACACAAGAGGAGAGCTGGAGTCTTAGTGCTTTATTTACAGCGTTACTGTACAGACCGAAACCAAAAGCATACGTTTGGCATCGAGTAGGATGAGATGATGCGATGGTTTTTTTTGTTTTGTCTGTTTTGCACTGGATTCACCAGTAGGAAATCACATTTGACCAAATGCAGAGGCTGTTACCATGTTAAATATAAGCTTATATGGCTAAGAGCCTCATGTTTGCATCACAAACAGAATCTCATATCATATCCAAAACATCATAAAAAATATTAAGGCAGAAAGCTTCCTTCAGCAAATTCAAGTTTTTTGGAATTGTGGCAACGGTTATGAAAACAGACATCATACAATTGTGAATCAAACAAAATCAAGTTTCCTGAAAATGTCAAGAAAATTATGCTTTTCCAGAACAATGGACAAAAACGAATTCCTTCAAACCAAGCACGGTTCACTTCACATGTGTCAGTTTGTGGTATGACCCCTTTCCCCCTCATCACCCAAAACAAACCATTGTGGGTGAAGGATTTAAAGCTCCCAATTTTAAGTTACACCCTTAGAGTCCAATAGTTATGTGCATAAAATACCCAGAATTTAAGGGTTTTTTTTGACAAACCATTCAAGTTTGTAAAAAGTTAGAACAGCTTGGTAAACATTTTTGGATGTGGGGTCACTTGAATATCATCTACATTAGCACCGGTCATTTTCAGATGCCCTCCAGAATGTTGGTTGGTGCAAGACAAATGGCAAATATGTCTTAGTTTATTGTTTACATCTCGGCATTAGGAAGTCTCTTTACCAAATACGAATAAAAAGCACCAAATATCATATCAGAGCGTTTGCATGGAGAGTATTGCTTGCTCGGTGTCAGATTTTGTGAAGTATACAAAGTACAAAAGCAGGGGAAGGGCTCAGAGGTATTGGGCTCAAGAACATGATAATGAACAGTAGAGGGGAGATTGTTCATAGATAGAAGGATAATTTTAAGGAACTGCTACATATGGCGAATTAGGAGAGTATTCAGAGAGGTCAGCAAGGGTCAGGAAAAGGAAGACGGCAGGAGGAGGTTGTGGCAGCTCTCAGGAAAATGAAGATAGGAAAGGCGAAGGGAACCATCAGTAGATGTGGTGGTGGTGGTGATGATTCAGATATTGAAAACAAGAGTGCATTTGTTTTGGTAGTTGGTGAGGATTTGGGAGATGATACCTCACAATTGTCAGACTTATGTACAAGAATAAAGGGAATGTCATGGAGTGTTGGAATTACAGGAGTATCAAGCTGATGAGTGTCCAAAGTCATGTCATGACTGAAAAGGGCGAGAGGCTACGAGAGTTTGTGGGGATTAAAGGGATGCAGTTTGGATCAATGGCAGGTAAGGGAACAACAGATGCAATCTTCATTCTTAAACAAAGACAGGATCATATTTTTGGAAGTTGTATTTTGAATAAAGTATTATTTTGAAATTGTGGATCTGCAGAAAGCATAGAATTGCATTCCTTGGGAGATGATGTGAATGTGTCTGAAGAAGGGTGTGGTGCTTCAAAGATTGGTAATGTATGAGCGTTCTACATTGGAGGTGGATTTGTATGCACGCACGCACACGCACACACGGAACACATCTCTTTTGCCTCACAAATTCCAGAAAGTTGTGCCCTTTTCTAAAGTGTGTCAGAGGATCTCTGGCCTGGTTCGCAAATGTGGGCGTTTTCGAAGCAAACCTGCTTCGGTTTTGACCCTTTGTGACTGTCTTGAAGACGAATTAATGCTGCAAAAGTGTCCCGCTCGCACCAAAGCCGACCTCGCAGTTCAAAAGATTTGAGCTGCTGATTTGGTGCAAGTCTTGTCAGAACATGTTCAGACGCCAGAGCTGCTTGCCACAATAACGGGACTGGATTGCATCTTTGCATTCAACATCCTGATTGAGTTCTTTTTATACCAGGACACGCCTTGGTGGGAATTTTGGAAAGAGACAGGAGTTTTTGAACTTGAGGGCGATGCTGCTAGGAAGATCTTGAAAGAAGGTAGTGATATCATAAAAAAGGAAGCTCGTGTCTCTGACCTCTCCGCCGATCTAAAAGTGCTCTTTTATGAAAATGACGTATTGTACGGGTGTGTGCAACCCCCTGCCGAGGGATTTGATCCTGTCGCACAGGCTAACACTCTGAGCACGTCTCGGCAAGACAAACACGGTTTGGTTACCTGTCATGGTGATGGGATCATCTGCCAAGAAAGGGCGGTGATTGAGCATATCCAAGCCATTCCAAGAGATAACAACATGGGCTTGGCCCCCAAGCATATCATGCCGTTGCTTGACTATATCGCAGAGGGAAGTTGGGAAAGATCTGGAGCCTCGAGTACACCCAGGTTTGATGGGTGGGGCAAGACGGAAAGAAAATCAAGTCTCGAGTTAAATGTAGAAACAACCAGGTCTTTGATCAGATCTATCCCGAGTAGCTGGAGGCTAAAGTGTTGGCGATGGAGAAACAAGACAACATAGCTCTGATCAATTCAGAGCTTGGAAAGATGTGCATTGCGGTTGCTTGCCCAATTGAGCATTACCTAGCCTACTCTTGATTGCTGAGTGTGACTGAGCGATTCTACAAGAACTGGACGCAGAACACTTTGGATCAGCGCCCAGAGGAAGAGCGTGATAGAGTTTCCTTAATGCGTAGGCGTCTATGTAAGGGCTATTATAGTCTGCCTTTTGATTATGCTGCCTTCGACCACCAACCGAAACACAGTGAGGTGTCTGCTCTCGACCAGGAAGTATACACTACTGCCTATAGCCGGACACCGAAAGAACTAAAAGATAGCGTATCTGCTGAAACCAACGCGCTGAAACTGGCTCAGAAAAACACCACTCTGTCAACTCTCGAGTCTTGGGATGGGATGCATCACTGCTGGCCAGTGTTAGGGGGCCTGATGAGTGGACTGCGTTCTACTGCCTTCATTGGTACCACCTATAAGGTGATGGTGGAACTGGCTGAGGACGTGGCTACCCGATGGCATGCTAGGGGATTTTTAGAATCTATGCGTTTCATACGTGGTGATGATTCCACCACACTTTCCCCCCATTACTTGGTGTGTTTGGCACAGCGTATCTGCTATGAAGCCATTGGTGATATTTGCAATGACAAAACATTTGGTGTCTATTACCAACATACTGAGTTCCTTCGGATGGAGAATGTCCGAGGATACCCAACATGGTGGATTCCTAATGTTCTGCAATGTAAACCATGGACAGCCAGTCCCTGGACAAGTGAAAGGTGTGACAAGTGAAAGGACAAGCAGGGCCTATGTTAGTGACACCTAACATAGGCCCTGCTTTGCGAACAGCTTATGGTGAAGACCAAGATGAAAAGGCCTTCAATCTGGAGAAAGCAGCTAAGATTGTCTGAAGGGGTATGTTTAATCTACAGGAGAAGTTCACCTGTTTTATTTAATAGTGACTGGCAGAAACATTCTCTGCCACACTCACTAACTGTGATGAGCAGTGATCCTGAATGGTCCAAATATAAAGAACTGGTGAGCTAATACTCTCACGTGTCAGACCATCCCCACCATAGCTCAGGCGTTTAGGTACGGTAGGTACTGGTGGCGAAGACACTCTAATGCATTTGTGCATCACAGCAGATTCTAAACAAACCCCCTGTACCCACATAGCGCCATGTTTCCAAAGATAGCGTAACGGTAAGTGTGTGGGATTACGTACATGTAAAGTTCTCGAATGGCTGTTTATGGTTTTATAAATCACACAGAAAGTGGGAAATATAAAGTGGGCCTCAGGGGGCACTACAAGGAGTTCAGGATGGCCCCACATCCAAATTCCTTTAAGTCACAGTTTACCAGTATACCAACCTTCATCACAAAATCACATTTTTACAGATAACTATTAAAGAAGAGCATTTATAAATCATATAATTATTTCACCCAATCTGTCGATTTGTTAATCCACTCAATGGAGATGTGATTGAAGAAAAGAAAAAAATTAAAACAAAACAGGTAATGAAACGTAAACGTTTTCAAATACAAATGCTGATATGTCTGTCTGGCATTGTGGGTACAATGGCAAAAAACATTCGCAGGCACCTCTTTCAGTGTCGAGACAAGCATACATTGTATACAACCCGGGGGGGGGGGGGGGGGGAATATTATTTGTACACAATTTACTGACAAACTGAAAAATAGTTAAATCCTCAGAAATACTTGCATGAATTTTTACACTGCAGCAATCAAAACCATAAAAATATATCCATCATTGAACAAAGACAAATTATTATTTTATCATTAACATTATTATAACCTAAATTGTAATCTTTGTGGCCTTTTTAGCGTTTAAAATTAATCTTCATGCTCCGACAAACCGTTGCGTATTTTTCTCATTCACCTTTTGTATTGAAATAAGAGCTCTGAAATGCAAAAGCTCCTGCTTTCAGAGCCCCATTTCAAATACGGATTTCACGTACATCGGTTAATTACCGGGCGACTTCAGAGTCGAGGTTTACTGGGTGGATCTTTGGACTGAAGGTGAACACGAGGATGGAAAGGCGTTCTGTCCAAAAGCACCGAACTTGGTGCGCCATGACCACGGTCTACGTCTTAACGATCACGGTGGCCAGGGATGCGACCAGTAACAATTTGCGACGACCGAAGCGCCCCCAAAATGCCACTGTGCATGCTCAGCAATTTCCAGTGGACATTTCAAGTCCCATTAAAAATAACCCAACACATAAAACGCCTTGAATCGCAGTCCAAAAAAAAGCAGCCAACCAGTTTGTGTTTTTTTTCTACCGAAAGGGTGTTTCGAAAACGTGGACGCAGATGTTCCACTTTGAGGACAAATATGTGGCATCCACAGCATACGATTGGCCTGTGCAAGTCTAGTATGTACAATTGTACATGAACTCAGCGGAGGCAAACTGTGGTGACATCATCAAGCAGGCCCAGGCACTCGCCTTCAAGCAACCTGTACGTTCCAGTGCAAAACCCACGAAACCAGGCACATAATTTCAAAACAAAGTCAATTCACTTGCAGCGGGAATAAAAGAGCAGCAAACACGGCAAGGGAGTTGAGCATCGTAGAAAGCATGGTGAAGGGAAATTGAAGAGGAAGAACTGCTGATCACTAAATGGGTAATAAGTAGGGAGAGATTGAAAAGCGATGCAGGTCCAAATCCCTCATGAACAAAACGTTCGCCAACCTGAAGAATCAAAACAAAAATAAGTTGGATTGTGGAAGTGAAGAATCATTTGCAGCACTTCGCAAGATGTCCTGCTTCAAAAGGCAGTGCCTGATGATCATCGTCAGAGCCTTCAGCCTCAAAATTCAGGCAACAAGCCTGTCCTGGGCTCCTTTGGTCATGGCCGACAAGGTGACCGATGCGCGGGCACACAATTATTGTGAGGCTCTGCCCGTGGTGGGGTGAGCACGAAGCTGTCGTCGAGTGAGAGGTGGTGAAGCACGTGACGCCCAACCCGTGTCCGATTGTCCTTCAGAAGAGCGCTCAATCAGACCGCCACCCTCATCCACATCGAGCTCCTTCCCTTCAGGTGGAGAGTCCCGCGAAGGTCTATAGGCGAGTAACGTATCTCGTGCAGCTTTCTGACAGATCTCTGCATAACTCAGCTTTTTTGGTTCCACCTGATGAGGACAGCAAGTAAAGGGAAAGAGGCAAAATAATAAATCTCTCTACATGCCTTCAATTTGCTTTAAAAGCTATGGGATGGGCAAATGATAAGGAAAATTTTTAATAACCTCGACAAACACCAATTCAGCCAAACATGACGAGACAAGAATGAAGAACTAGTCTGGCAGGTGAAGGCTGGTGTCAATATGTGTCAGCGGACAGGAATAATGATGGATGAAATCAACAGGAAGTTGATCGTAACTGCCATGGGAAGCAAGGAGAAGCTGACGCTTCGGGCATTAACATTCGTTGGGGGCAAGCAAGTGATGACATTCAAGAACGTAAAAAGATTTCAAACAGCAGAAAAAGCATTTTGGACGATTAGCGTTTGGCTGCACTCACAAAGATACTCAGCATGGAGATTTTTCGATGCCTTTCGGTTAAGCCGCGACGTTTGAAATCCATTTCGATACAGCACCATTATTTTTATTGGGAAGGAAATATTTTTCAAATGTCGTATTTGTGCTTGAAATGTGTGAATATCCACAGATATCGTTTGTGTCTGTCTGTTTGAGTCTATTAAAGCTAATGTCTGTAATTACCCCATACACACACGAAAGCAAAAAGCAAGGTTAAGCAATTGGGTTACTTCTGTATGTCCGTCTGTCTTTCTGTTTATAAACGTCAGTTTGTGATCGAGGAACAACTTCATTTCAATTGAACTAGAATATAAGACTCGTCGCTTCACTGACGGGAAGACCAATCTTTGCTGCGATGGCTAATCTATAGGGGGGGAGGGAGGGGTAAAGGATTCCTGGAAGATATTGCTCTCCGTGCAGGGATAACCAACGTCTTGTTTGGCATTTGCAGTTTTGACATGCATGTCCATGTACCCATAAAAAAAAGTTTTTTAAAAAGATGTCTTTTGGGAGGGGATCACAAACACTCCCGAGAGTTACCCGAATTCACCATAGTTGGATTTATTGAAATCAGTTAATGCGTTCTCAAGTTATAACATGACAAACAGACAGACACAACTCCTTTTATAATATAGTTGTTATATTTTGAACACAAATCAGAAAACTAACCTGTTGTAGCAGTACTATCGCTCTGAATTTGTACCGATCGCACATGCGCAACGAAGAGCGAGATAATTATTTTACTCTGTATGTCTGTCTGGCAGTCAAACTAAATTGAAAATCATTCCAAACAGGAAATTTACTGTTTTTAAGGATGTCATAAAGGACACAAACAACAAATGTAACACGTTAAATAAGGTGGCGTATAAAATGCTGCATCAATGGTGGTAAACTTGTGAATTTTGTTTTCTATAACTTTTTTAATCTTTATTTTATTTCAATTTAATTAAAAGACCTTTAACCCTTTGAATACGGGATTTTTTTTGGATAAAAATACCCCCGGTATGGGATTAATTTGGCATTTTGGTACGGGAATGCAACCATGTACTGACGATCTATTTATAGGTATAGTCGATGACGTGTAGTAACGTCATCCGTACACAAAACCTTTTCCCGGGTTGCGGCACTGGACGTCATCCGTACTCAAAGGGTTAAAGTCTTTATTACTTGAACAAGAGAACACAAATCGCCCCGTTGGCACTTTATAAACCCTTCCGTTTAGCAGTACTTGGACAAAATATTACGGAATTTTACGTCGTCACGACCAATAAAACTTGTCGCTCATAGACCCCACTCATGTCCTTGTTTCTCAAGACGGTACGGGGTAAGGTGTTCTATGAACTATCTAGTTCTATGGTGTGGTTGATTTGTATGGAAGAATAAATTTTGATTGCATGACATATCACTCTGCCTGCTTATTTGTCTGCACACCAGTGTGCTTGTCATGTGCTTGGACTGCTTGTGCATCCTGGAGCTGCCACACTACACATTTCACGCACAGTCTTTTTTTTGTATATAATAGTCAAGGCTCGTATGAGAGCTAACACACAGAACATATAAAAAGGGAGCGGGAGACAAGAGGGGGAGAGAGAGAGGGAAGTACAACAACAGCAGGGAACAGGGGCATCTGTGGAAGAGAGAGAGACACAACTGGGTTGGGGTACACAAGATAAACAAGATGGATACTACAAGGGGCTTTCAGGAAAGAAAACAGGGAATTTGAAGGAGGTGGGTTTGGGGTGGATTAACTGGGGTAGAAAAGATCAAGGTTTTGGATGGGGGAAGTTAAGAGATGGTGGTGAACAGCTGTTTTCAAGATCTGGAGGGAGGAGTGGGATTGAAGGGAGTGTGGGAGTTTGTTCCAGAGGCGGGAGAAAAGAGGAATGAAAGAGTGAAGGTGAGCAGAGAGTCTTGATTTGGGCAGTTTCACCAAAGAGGGTTGCTGGCAGATCTTGTGCATCCTGCAGGAATACTTGAGCACAGACAGAGCAGGGGGAGCAAGGCTGGAGAGTAGGCGGTATAGGGTGTTGAAAAATAAATGATACTTTTTCCCCCCAGATTGTATTGACCACATGTTGCAAAATAAATGATACTTTTTCCCCCCAGATTGTATTGGCCACATGTCCGCGACTTTTTAATTCAAATTTTGCGTGCGTCATCATGATGTCTCGCGCACATTGCCTGCGTGCTGTGTCCGTCATATTTGCGACTGCTGTTCGTGTCTTTGCTGAAATCTTTTAAAAGTCGACTTCAAATGGTTTCTGAAGCTAATGGTGGACATATTGACGCGTATTAAACGTGAGTTTTTAATTTTTGAATGAAATAAAGCCTTTGGTTGGATTTTCATCCGATTGAAACTTCATTTCATCTTTGGGGAAAAAAGTATCATTTATTTTGCAACACCCCTTAGAAGATAGAAAGACCACCAACCTGCCTGCTGTGAGCGAGTGACAGGCCCTCAGAATCGGCTTCATCGCGGAAGATACCGATGACCCTAAAAGCCTTGGTTTCTAAAGCGTGAAGCCGAGCTATAAAGAATAATTTCCCTGAAAATGGGACAATAAAGATTTATTTATTATTAGGTGTGAGGCAGGAGCACCAGCCCAGAGGGGAGAGCAGCACCCCATCAAGCTGTGGGTAAAAGCTTTGTAAGTGGTGAGGAGCTCAGTTGCGCCAAGGAAGGCCTTCACACGACAGAGGATGCCAAGTCGGTGATTGGATTTGGAGGCCAGCTTGGAAATGTGGCTTTGCCAGGTAAGATCATGGCAGATGGTGAGACCCAAAAGCTTGAGTTACAGAACTACAATGTGAAAGAGTTTGGGTATTTAGTGGAACTCCTTTATACAGGGTGTTTATAAAGTCTCTATCTATTTCAGAGAAATGGGTGACTAAATAAATATGGACTTTATAAACACCCTGTATAAACAATGTGTTTACCATACAATGCTCTATGGTATGCTGACAAGAAAATTTAAGAAAAAGTAAGCAACCACAAATATATCATACTAAAATACACCATTTGGTGTGTCTGTTTGACCACTATACATTGTCGTTAATTATCCAATCTTAACCAAACATGACAGAAGGACTAAGGATCACATGATAATGGTTGTAGTGACTTCATTTAAAACCCTCCCCAAGGGAGTTTACTGCTTTGGGTGAAATCCATGTTTAGGTGTATATACCCATGTTAAGATAGCTAATTGCAGCATTTTTCCAAGGCCGCTTAAGTAGAAAGTACAGATACGTTCAAAGTACACCGCCCCAATGCCAAATAAGTAACATATCCTCCAGTGCGAGGTATTTAATGCTGGGGTGCCTTCTGAGTCTGGCAATGCCACTGTACAGCACATAGAGATGGTATTGGAAGGGAGAAAAACCACCTTTAGAGGCCATTTTTTCCCCGCAAGCGGGGGTTGGCCTTTTTCGGGGACCGTGGTTGTTGTTTTTTTTTTTTGTCCCCTTTTTGAAGCAATGTTTTACGGCCGGATGCCCTTCCTGCCGCCAACCCTTTTTGTCGCCTTTTTACGACAAACAGGGAATTACCAGTGAACTGGTACTCAATTTGCCGACCTCGGAAGGATGACAGGCTGAGTCAACCCCCCTGGCGTTAATTCAGCGATCGACCGGGATTCGAACCCAGGATCCTAGGATCCTAAGCTGGCACCCCTAGCCGCTAGCCCAACACCAGGTATTGGAAGGGAGAGGTGTACAATAATTGATTGTGTAATAGAATTTTAAAAATCATAAAATAATTAATTCCTTAATTTTGCATATCTAAACCACCAGTGTTTCATCCGAAGCTGTAACTTTATGAAAAATAATTACATTAATTAATCAGGAAAAATTAAATGCTGTAATTAATTGATTAATTGACTGATCAATACATCAAAAAATTCCTTTGTAGCCAAATCACTTGGTCACTGTCATGTCCAAATATCAGCTTCTTAGCTCAAAAGGTAGCTGAGATATTGCCCAGATGAGAAAGAAAATTAATAAATGATTAATAAATCGGTAATAATTAAATAATTAATCAATTAATGAATGAATAAAAAAATGAAAAATCGTTTTTGCCAAAGCACAGGCTCACTGTTGTGCCCAAATTTCAGCTTCCTAGATCAAACGATGGCTGAGATATCACCCAGACAAACAAACAAGAAAACAAATAAGAAACAAAGTGAAAACCGACTACCGGTACTCCCTTTCGGCGCGCGGCGATGGCGTCATGCAGCGCCTGGAGATGGAATAGGAAAGGAGCGGTGTACAATCTATCTATAATTCCAGTAATCTCTGTCTGTCTGTCTGTACGTTTGTCTGTGACCGCTGTTTCTCGACAACCACGGGTCCGATATACTTTTAACTTGCCAGGTATATTGCTGGGGACCCGAGGATGTGCCTTTTCAAGGTTTCATATTAATCGGACAATTACTTACCGAGCTATGTCCAAAAAACGATTCAACCAATCAGAGAGCAGCGAACGATCGCGTGTGCCGAACGTGGCGGACACACTCTGCCTCGGATGGCACATTTGAGAGCGTATTCATTTATTTCACGTTTGCAAACTATGTTGGCGTTAAACTATGTTTTAATAAAGTTTTAAAACTAATAAAAACGAATTTGCGATTCATTCGCTTTCCTGCGCGTTTGTGCACGCGATGGCGATTGCTTTACCAAACTCCGGAAGCCGTTCGCTTTGGACCAAACCATTTCATGTAAATAGAGGGGGGGATTGTCACCACTCGCAAGCCGTTCGCTTTGGACCAAACCATTTCATGTAAATAGAGGGGGGGGATATAATTTTAGATATATATACACAAAGAATTAAGTTAAGCACCCCTACACAAAGAATTAAGTTAAGCACCCCCTAATATATATTCTTTGTGTATATGTATTCCTTTGTGTATATGTACGATGGTCCCTCCAATAGCCAATCTGGATGAATTGGAACGTGCATTACATCGGGAATGGAACAACCTGCCACAGCAACGCATACGACGGCTTACAGGGTCTATGAGATGTAGGGTTGAGTCAGTGATCCGATCACGTGGGTCCTACACACGTTATTGACGCAAAGATCGCTAGAGGTCTTCTCAGAACAATGACTGTACGTTAGAAAACATAAACGTCATCCACACTGTCCGTGATGGACCTATAGCTCCATACTTAAATTGAGGTGAAAAGATGCCTAAAATTCCCAATAAATTTCACCTTTAATTATTCAGAATAAAATATTGAAAACGGCATGATTGTTATGTTTTTATGTGACCATAATATCACTTCTCCAGAAAATATAGCAATATCATGGGTATATTACACTGTTTTGACGACAACAACCTTGTAATGTGCGAGGTTGTAAAAAAACGGGGGGGGTGCTTAACTTAATTCTTTGTGTATATATAGTACGGGCATGCCCTAGTAACACCAATGATAACAGCATAATCTTAATGTTACTACAAAACAATAATCTACCATACAAAACACAATTCAGTTTGTGTGTTTATACAGATGTCTGTCCCTCTTCTAAAAAGGTAGGTTTTAAAGGCCAATCTTGTAACACGAATATGTGTTCACTACAGTCTATTGTCCTGTCACCCGCAATTAAGATTGCCTCACAACGGATAGCCGAACTGCTTTAACTCTGAGCTGAATACATAGCGGTTATTTTTGGCGTGCGCGGGATGGAAGAGATGTGAGGTGTTGTTACGTTTGTGGGGGTAGATGGCGGAATCCCATTGTAAAGATAGGATTGTATAGTTATAGCATGGACCGTGGACGCGTAGGAGAAATCTCGATGTATTCAAGTAGGGAAACTGGAGCTTAAGATTGTTTATGTGTCTTCACAAGAGGGGTGAAGCTGTATTAACTAGGTAGGGATTAAAGTTAGTGTTCCCCATTATGTGATATGCCCAGTGGCCTTTCCCCTACGTTTTTACAACTACAACCGGCCAGCCATGCAAAGCCTCCATTAAACAACAATAACCGTCCACTGTATGCCAACAAAGCCTGAACATTGCTGATCGGGCTACGCCCCGCCTCCAAACGAACAGAGCCGGCAGGCCACGCCCCCAAAGTTCACGATTGGTTGCGGAGACATGGGGTGGTTCAGTGGAGCTCAGCCATTGATCGGTGTGAATTCAGCGAGAGAAGGTTCAAGAGAGAAACGGACATTGGTGAAGGAGCAGGGCTTTTTTTTTTTTTTTTTTGCAAGAGCGCCTGTGAGGAACGCTTTTGCAGAGTCGGCAGGATTTTGAGGGGGTTTCGGACACCGCTGGGCTCGTGGTGGACTGGGCTCCGCGTTGTGCTTCCCCTGACAGCAGAGGGACACGAAAGAGGACCGACCTCACAACTCACCTCACGTTTGTGGTGCCATGGAGTGTAGACTGCGGCCATCTTATGCGCTCCCCACGTGGTGGCATGGAGCTTCAACAACCACCAGCGGGAAAGAAAGCCATTTGGGACCAGAGCTAAGTGCCGGCCAGCTAAAGAGATTTTATTTTATTTGTCCCCTTGGTGTATGTATTTGAGTCTGCGTGTGAGGTACCCTCAGTTAGAATTTTAGTTTTACTTCAACTTTTATTTCAACACTTTCGTATTACATGTATTTTCATTAAATCATTATTGTTGAATTTCACCGTCGTGTTTGTTCGTTGCGGGTTCCGGATTAAGCCCGTGTGCTCTGTTTAGGTAAGCGTTTCACATCCTTCCATCACACGCGTGAAAAACCAACCACCAATTTTGGCTGCTCGCCTCGGAATTAAAAATAATTTCAGTTCTCTGTCACCGGTGATCTCAATTGTCGGCAACACGACAGTATTTATCTCATGAAACACACAGGTTTATTCGGAAACCACAAACAAGTAAACACGACAGTAAATTGATAACCAATAACGATTTAATGAAAATAAATCACGGACGAAATAAATGGTGAGGTAAAATAAATTCTCTACTGTGAGACGTCTCCATTCAGTCGCAAATACAAACACACAGGGGAAGAAGTAATAAAATAAAATAAATCCCCTTTTTGCCGGCCGTTCCTTTTTCCGAGGTTGGCAGCAGTAACGAGGCTCAGACCCTCCCGCTCGGGAAGTGCACAAGATGGTGACGGTGACGAAGGTGCCAAAGGCATGAGGCGAAGACGGCCCCTCTCTCTCCTCGGTTCCTCCAAGCTCCCGAGTGAGCCCTGCAGTCCCAATGCTCCTTCAGATTGCCATCTCTCCTCCACAGCGCACACAATCGCGAGCATCCTGCTGTTCCTGCTCCACTAGAACATCACACAAAGAACCAAAAACTGGCCAGCTTCTTCACCGTGCAAAGAGTGAGAGCGACACCTCCTCTTTTCTCTCTAGAGCCAATCACTGAACGTCTCTCCCATTTCGCCCGCCCACCTCCTACCGGCCAATTGCGTACCTCAGGCCGCGGCCTGCAGGCTTTGCTTAGCGTGAGTGTTCATTAAGGCGGGGCATACATGCCGATCGGCTCTGCTCAGGTTCTGTTGGCGGTTGTTGTCGTTAAACGGAGGTTTTGCATGGCCAGCCTTGTAAATGTAAAACGTAAAGGGAAAGTCACAGAGGGAAATCATACACAGGGGAAAACTCACCTTAATCCCCAACTAATTATCACTGCTTCACCCCTCATGTGAAGGCACATAAACAATCTTAGGCTACAGTCTCCCTACTTAAATACATCGAGATTTGTCCTATGCGCCCACGGTTCATGCTACAATTATGCAATCCTACCTTTACTATGAGATTCCTTCATCTACCCCCACGAACGTAACACTATTTTTGAGGATAAAACAAACTCAAAATACATTTTCCATAAAAGAGTAATTATGTCTTCCATTGGAATTGTAGATGGCGGCTTGCAAACCAAGCCTCAAGGGTGGTGTACAGAAGTGTTTTTTAAAATATAAATAAATACGAGGTACAGGAAGGTAAAATTATCTGCACGTGATGTGCAACACGCACAGAGTAAAACGAGTGTTAATTTACGTCCGTAGGATGGCTAATGAATAAAGAAGATACAAGCACACCTGACACTAAGCCGATGCTTCAGACGTTGGCACGCTCACGAGGCTGCACC
The DNA here is from genome assembly GCF_964187855.1 of Myxine glutinosa. NCBI lineage: Eukaryota > Metazoa > Chordata > Myxini > Myxiniformes > Myxinidae > Myxine > Myxine glutinosa. The sequence continues at coordinate 75,704 of NW_027617940.1, read as the reverse complement.
ATCAAATAAATTGTTCCAACCCGTCATTTTTTATGGGGTTTTAATAATAAACGAATAATATCCCCTCTCCCCAAAGGGTTTTTCTTCCTTGGACAAAGGCCATGTTAACATATATTGTTATGGGTGATGGGAATCTAACCAGGGTCCCAAACATCCCTCCCCACAACGAGTGTTACAGGGTGAGTCAGCGACCCTATCTCCTATTCCCAGCCCGCTGGGTCGAGGCCTGCAAGCTGGCCGAGCAGTTTTTGGAAGCTTGAACTATGGTTGAGTGCAAGAAGTAGAGGTTAGGCTCTAGACTGCTGCACTGGCAACTCAGGGGGCTTGCAACTCTATCTGAAAACTGTCACAAAGTCAAACAAAATTAAATGTGATCAATTTACTTCACAGAAGGCAAAACCATACAATAAGAAAATCATGTAGGTGTGGTGACAGACTTAATAAATGACAGACTCAATTAAGTACAACACAGGCCACACAGCCGATACGAAAGGCTGACACAACATCACACACACGGACCGGCGGACCCTCTAACCCAGGCTAAGGAAACGGAAGCAAGGTAAACTAGAATGACACTCTTCAACGTCATGACATCGACCGATATGCCTCCGCCCATATTATTACATCATTATACATACTTGTACTAAGTTTGATTTAAATCCATTCAGCTGTTCTCAAGTTATCAAATTTTTACCTGACATGCCATCTGACCTTTGACCTCTTCGTGCCATAATCCAATCAGTTCACTTTTTGCCTCATATATATACTCATACCAAGTTTGTTAAAAATCCCATCACTTGTTCACAAGTTGGCGTCGCAACATAATTTTTTACTCAACATGACCTCTGACATTTGGCCTTTGACCTCGTGACCCCAAAATTTAATCAGTCAATCTTTACCTCATTATACATACCTGCACCAAGTTTGACTAAGATCCCTTCAGCCATTCTCAAGTTATTGTGGTAACGAAAACCTATCACGGATGGACGGACGGACAACCCGAAAACACAACGCTGGCAACTTCGTCGGCGGAGGCATGAAAAAAAAAAATTCCCAGTTTGGCAGGGAATTCGAATAAAATTGGAGATAAGGATGGGAGTGGGGGTTCAAGCCTGTTTGAAGGGCCGTTTCATCGATGCTGGCAGTTTCATTCATGCTCATCGGAGCGGATTTTCGTAGGAACAAGCACAAACGGACCAGCCATCACACTCTGCAATTATTTTCTCCCTTGATCCATTTCCTTTCCTCCACCTCCTTCATGCAACACAGCAAATCCGTCATAAAGTTCGTAGAGGTCGAGTCCTTCATATAACACTCACTGAGGGGGTTCACAGCATGAAGCAAAGATCGTCTCCATAGAGACCCAAAGAAGCGCCTTCTTCCTCAGAACATGCTCTTTTCCTTTTGTTCACCTCCTTCATGCACATCACATGTCCTCCATATAGTTCACAGAGATAGAGTCCCTCACAACAGAAAGTTGAAGCAGCTCATGCCACGAAGGATGGATCCTTTTCACAGCGAAGCAAAAGACGCCCCTCTTCTTCCTCCTGCTCCTCCTCCTCTTGTTTCCTCCCTTTTGCTCAAAATGAAAAGGGTTGAATCCCTTCCACAGCTGTTGTTGTGCACCACTACCATCAGTCAAAATCCCGCAAAGAGTCAAAGGAGTGGATATGGGGTAAATTTTAAGAAAAGGGAAAAATAAATACAAAAAGGTCCTATTTCTGATCCCACAGCTGACCGGGCATTTCTTATGTAATACACCTTAAAGGACACAAATCGTCGTGTATGCTTTGTAAACTACTCATAACTCCCTGCATTCCCACAACCATAACAATATAAATAGCTTATGACGTTTCGTGGGGCAAGCCTACAAGAAAGGCATTGAATGCTTATTATTATTGTACCCCACCAACTAACAGATCTATTTATAATCGATATAACAGATAATAACATTACCTTTCCTGCCACTGCTCCCATAAGGAGCGGGTGTACTAGTGTTAATAAACATTTCAAAAAATGACACTCATCAAGGCAGACGATCTAGAGAGCCAGTTCAGCTTAATGTGAATCTGCAGTACCATGCATGCAACCACCAAACTGACTGAATGGTAACAAATAAATATGCAAGGAGATCAGAATGAAGCATGAATTACTACCAAGCCACAACACATAAAACAGTTCAACAAGCTCAACCTCATGCTCCAACACCACCTCATTCTCTTTGTAATCACCATTGGAAGTTTAACAAAATGGCTTCAACTCATTCGCTCATGCAACCTGAAGCATAAAAATAGCAGAACACATCGATGAATACGATTTTAAATCAAACCCAAACAAACTGTAAAACTTGTCACCGCAACTTCATCCTAATAAAAGAATCCCCGCATGCTCAAAGCCAGAATAAGTGTTGCTGGAGCAAAGGTCACAACAGTTTAACTTACGGGGGGCAAACAAGACGACAAAGATGTGCGTTCGCAGGAGAGGGCAGCACGTAGCCTGGGCGGTTCTGGTTCAGGCTCGATGACCGGCTCCACGCTCAGCGGAGATAGACAGCTGTCGCTGCTGTATGGGGGTAGCGTGGAGGTAGAAAAGACAAACATGACAATTTGGTGATCATGTTACAAGAGCCTTTTGACAATGTAATGTAGTGTGAACCCACTATGCCCTCAGATCTCATAATCTTTCAGATCAACAGGACCAGCCCAGGAGCCAAGAGAGCAGAACTCAAGAAAAAGAATAAAGAATGAGATTGAAAGTAGGTTTATAAAAGGAGGGATGGGAGAGTGTAGAGAAAGAAAGACTCAGATAGGGCTTAGTTAAGTAAGAAAGGTAAGAGAGCAGCTTCCGGCCTGGGAGTTTCCCTCCACAAGTTATTTGTCATCATCGGGCACAAGATGGGGATCACCTACACAACACATATGGGGTAAAAGAAGCAGGGAAATGAGACTTGCCTTCCAAACGTCACACGCGCTGTGCCGTCGGAGCAAAGGGGTTGCAGGTCTGGTGGCAAAGAGACGGGAACAAGAGACCGCAGTTTTGCCAGAGTTGTTGGAGGATTGGTGGTGGATGAATCTCCATTAATATTGGTGGTCTAGTCAGGGAACAGAGTACGTCATCATGGTAAATTTAAAAAGGTTATGGCATCAATCAGAGAGCAAGAGGCCTTAGTGGTACAGGAAGTCCGTGTAGTTTAGTTGCCTCAAACTTACAACACCTATACTGTAATAACACAAGGTTAAGATAATAAAGTGAAAATAAATTTAGTGAGTCCGTCACTTTCAAATCCGCTCATACCATTCATACCCAATCTTCCTCCGAAAAATGCCAGACGGTTCAACACCTTACTGAGCAAAAACCAGAGGACTCCGACTTGCTCTATAATGGTGTGCACTTGTAGTGCGGCCACAGTTTTAACGGCAAGATAACTAGCGCCTCACACGGCTACGTCAGAGAGATACTAAGTGGTCGTCAACAAATGACTCACACTTGCTCATCCAATATCACACATAAAACCACATTATACAAAGGCATTATTTGTGATTTAAAATTTTACTTTGTTTGTTGAATTATCCACGAACAACATGTTTCTTTGAGGGATGGGGAGAGGGTGGGATGTAGGTAGACACTGGTAGGTAGACATGGAAGGTGATATGGTTACAGTTTAACTCGGTGTGGTGTGCCCAACCTTAGTGGTCCCTCGTACAACGTCTGCTAAGCAGTTTTGAGAAGTGCTGTCATCTCTTGAGCTGGTGGATGCCCCGGGCAATGGTGGAAAGTCAGAAGCGGCGAGATCGATGCTGGGAGTTGCTGGAGGGTTGGGATCACTGGGAGATGCTTGTTGAGAGCGCTGCAGGAGAGAGAAAGAAGATTTCCCATTCTATCGAATCATATGCAGCTCAATGTGTAGAATTATGTGCACATTTTACCAAATTTGGAACCGTTATTAAGGAATGCCTATACTGAGCTAATTTGCTGAAACAACAAAACTTTAACGTGTTATATCCTGTAAAGAACAATCAGAGGGACAGAATGGTAAAGTTTCCTGTCTCCTGTCTGCAGGAAGATTGCTGCACCCAGTTCAAAAGGGTTGCCACAAAGTGTTGAACACAACATACATATTCCTCCACTGACCTGAACATTTTCTTAATTGGAAACTTTGTTACACTGTACTACCGATTGTCATAATATTTGCATCTTTAAAAAACATCAACTTCCCCTCAAACAGCATGTGGAATAAGCACAAAACTGTAAGCTGTAAACACAATAAGCTGTAACAATAGTGTAAACACAATAAGTTCTCTTGGGCACAATAAGCTGAAAACAACTCCAACGATGCACCTTGTTCCAAACCTTTTAAGGAACAGCATACTAACATTTTAACAGCATCTAAGACTTCTCATGGAAGCAGACAATAAACTCTTATAAGGCAGAAAATAAACAAATCAACACAGTATATACAATTTTAGTTTGACAAATTTCCATAATGGTGAGTCGAGTGTGTACTTATCCGGTGTGTACCCTGGATAAGAATAGGTACACCGTATCCCTGCGTGTCGTAAAAGATGACAAAGAGGGTTGGCGTCAGGAAGGGCATCCGGCCATAAAAACATTGCCTCAAAAAGGGAACCATGACAATTACAACTACATATGGGCAGGGTACAGCCCGAAGTGGAGATCGGTTAATGAGGTTTGGGACATGGAATGTAGGGACAATGACAGGGAGATCAGGAGAAGTGGTGGAAGTATTGGTCAGAAGAAGAGTAGACATATGTTGTGTGCAAGAGACGAGATGGAAGGGAAGTGGTGTGAGAATGGTGAAGGGTAGGCAGGGACAGAAATACAAGTTTGTGTGGCAAGGGTGCCCGGAGGGCGTGAATGGTGTTGGTGTCCTGTTTTCTGAGGAGTTTGTAGACAGTGTGGTGAGTGTGACTAGAGTGAGTGATAGGTTGATGATGGTGAAAATGATGATTGGAAAGCTCTTGGTGAACGTCATCTCGGGATATGCTCCGTAGGTTGGTCGAAGCGATGAGGAAAAGGACAAGTTCTGGTGTGCGTTCGAGAAGCTGATGGAAAACGTGAAAGATGAGGAAGTTGTTGTGGTAGGAGGAGACCTAAATGGACATGTGGGAAGGAGTATGGATGGTTTTGACGGAGTTCATGGGGGTTGCGGATATGGTGTGAGAAATGGAGAAGGTGAAAGGATTTTGGAGTTTGCTGATGGAGCTGATTTGTTGATTTGTAATACTCAGTTCCAGAAAGAGGATAATAAGCTTGTTACATACACGTCAGGTGGGTCGACGACAACCGTTGACTACCTGATGGTGCATAGGCGAGATAGGGGGCACCTCCGGGACACAAAGGTGATCCCGGGGGAGGAGGCTGTTTCACAGCACCACTTGGTTGTCTGCGACGTAAGGGTGAAAGGTGCGAGGAGAGCTCGGCGGGTGAAGTACCAACCGAGAATGAAGGTGTGGAGGTTGAAAGAGGTGACAGTAAGGGAGGCATTAAAAGAGACGCTGAGTAGGGTCGAGGATGATGTGGTTGAGCTTGAAAGTGGTTGGATGTCAATGAAAGCTAGTCTGTTGGGAGCCGTTGGTGAGGTATGTGGATGGACAAAAGGACCACCGACACACTCGGAAACATGGTGGTGGGATGATGAAGTTGGAAAGAGGATTGACGTGAAGAGGAAGAAGTTCAAGGAATGGCAGAAGGTGAAGGGTACGGGAGCAGAAACAGCAGAGCATGAAAGTTATAAGGCAGCCAGGAAGGCTGCAAAGAAAGAGGTAGCAAAGGCGCAGGAGGCATGTAGGAAAATGTTCGGAGAACGCTTGGATTCGGAAGAGGGTCAGAGAGCGGTATTCAGGATTGCAAAGCAGATAGCGAAAGAGAGGTGTGATGTGATGGGGGTGAGTTGCTTGAAGGATGAAGTGGGCCAAATGGTTGTCGACCCAGATGGAATTAAAGGAAGATGGAAAAGATATATGGAAATGCTGTTGAATACAGAGAATGAATGGGATGGCAACATAGAGAGTAACCCAGCGATAAAAGCAATGAAGGGTAGAAAAGCGGGAGGGCCGACGGGAGTTGTGGGAGATATGTTGAAGGCAGCAGGAAGTTGGGGTGTGAAGAGAATGACAGAGATCTGTAATCTGGTGGTGAAGGAAGGCCGCATTCCAGTGGATTGGGAACTGAGAACCCTCGTCCCTCTATACAAGGGGAAAGGTGACCCTCTGGAGTGTGGCTCGTACCAAGCGATAAAGTTATTGGAGCATGGAATGAAGGTATTGGAAAGGGTGTTGGAGTGGAGGATAAGGAAGAAAGTGAAGATCGATGAAATGCAGTTTGGATTCATGCCAGGAAGAGGAACGACAGACGCGCTTTTCATTGTGAGGCAGTTGCAGGAGAAGTACATGGAGAAAAGGAAGAAGTTGTTTCTTGGGTTTGTTGATCTGGAGAAAGCATTCGATAGGGTACCAAGCAAAGTATTGACATGGGCATTGAGGAAGTTAGGAGTGGAGGAATGGTTGATCAGAGTAGTGATGGCAATGTACAAAAGAGCGCGCACAGCTGTAAGGACGAAGGACGGAAACAGTGGTGAGTTTGAGGTGAAGGTGGGAGTGCATCAGGGGTCGGTACTAAGTCCACTACTATTTGTAGCTGTGATGGAGGTGCTGGCTCAGAACGTAAAGGAGGGTTTACCGTGGGAGTTGTTGTATGCAGATGATCTGGTGTTGATTGCGGAAAGTATGGATGGACTGAAGGAAAAGATGAACACGTGGAAGGAATGTATGGAGACAAAAGGTCTGAAGGTGAATATCGGAAAGACGAACGTGATGACAAGTGGTAAAGCATGTGGTGAGGTGGAAAGAACTGGGAAGTGGCCCTGTGCTGTGTGTAGGAAGGGTGTTGGAGTGAACTCCATTCAATGTACAATGTGCGCTGAGTAGGTTCATCAAAAATGTAGTGGTCAGGGAGGGTCATTAACCAGTGTGGCAGCTACATTCAAGTGTAAGGTGTGCACAGAGGGAGCTGCAGATGGAGGAGATGTTGAGTTGGATCTTGGAGACGGCGTGAAGCTGGAAGGTGTGAAAACATTTTGCTACCTCGGAGACATGCTGAATGGAGAAGGTGGATCAGACTCGGCAACGGTTGCTCGAGTGAGATGTGCATGGAAGAAGTTTCGGGAACTGAGTGGCGTGCTGATGATGAGGGGAGTGTCGTTGAAGCTGAAGGGAAAGGTGTATGCTGCATGCGTGAGAAGTGTTATGATTTATGGGAGCGAGACATGGGTAATGAACGTAGAGCAGCAACGAAGGTTGGAAAGGGTGGAAATGCGAATGGTTCGACGGATGTGCGGAGTATCGTTGAGAGAGAGGAAGACAAATGATGAATTGCAAAAGATGATGGGAATAGAGCCTGTGATTGATGCTGTGAAGAGGAACAGGTTGAGATGGTTTGGTCATGTGTTGAGGAAGGATGAAAGTGACTGGTTGAGAAGAGTGATGGAAATGAATGTAGAAGGAAGCAGAGGACGGGGAAGACCGAGAAAGACTTGGCTAAAGATGGTGGAAGAAGAAATGCGGACAAGGGGGTTAACAAGGAGAGATGCAGAAAATAAGGCAAAATGGAGAAGATTGTCATGGGGACCGCAAGGCTAACCCCCGCTCTAGCAGGGAAAATGGCCTTTAAAATGCATGTTGTTGTTGTGTTGGTGAGTCGAGTGCTCAAATACCCAAAAAGTTTATTTACGATTTTATTTTCTCCGTGCACCGAATTAATTTAATCACAAAAGTGAAGTTATCCTCATGCAACTTAAAAATTCACGATGGGGGAAGGAAAGGAATTCTACATATTTTATAAGTTACTTTTGGAAACAGTCACACATTGGTATCCAAGCCATCCGTAAAGAATTAGCATTAAATGCTTCTCCAATCACATTCCTTGTTATTATCCAGGCAACTCACTGTTATCTTCTCATCTTCACGTCTCCGCCGTCCACGGAAGGTTTTCCTGGAGTAAAGATGGAAGACTTCAGCTAACAGCAGCAAAACTCAAGGCAATGTGACATCGTCTTTACAAGTGGGCAAACAATAAATGCCTGTTATTACCAAGCTGCTGCAATGTATAAAACATCAGCAAGGAATCCACTAAGACTGGTAGACACCGACCTGCCTCTAGACACACCGGTGGGCGAATCCAGACCGTTGAAGTCCCCTTGTGAAAGCGGCAGCTCCATCTTAGGAAGGATGCGACAACCACCATCTGCACGCTTGGAGCCAACCTCCAAGGGAAGCCGAGGTCCAGGAAACTTTCGCAATAAACCTCGCCCATCTCCGTTCATACGTTCCGTTCCCAGCCCGATCATGGAACCACCTTCCAAAATGGTCTTATCCATTACTCCTCCTATTCCACGACCATGAGGCTTTCCTCCCCTGCAAAATATATGAACAGCTGATTTCCCAATCAGATTCCTCACACAGCCAACAAGATTTAATGGAATAAAATAAAAAAATGCATAAACTAGGCGTTTTAGGATCATAATCATGGGAAAAAAAAGTTTTAATGATACACAATCTATTGATATACACAACTCTGATGAATGGTCAATTTTTGAGGATTGAATTTAAAAATAGGACAAATGTATTAGAGATGCTAAAGCAACCAGACTCAGTGTTGTAATGGTGAGGGCGTCCGCCCCGAGTCTGGGAAGTCGGTGGTTCAAACCAAGGACTTCAAAAGTCTTTTGCTCCCTTGCTCAATATTTCAAAAGGATAGAGGATGAACAAACAGCAGCCATTGCTTAGCAACGACAGAACATGCTTAAATGGGTCTCCTGGCCTCATATGTTGAAGTTCCTTCCTTGTAAGGGATCGCACAGAAAGGTTTTTGAAAATAATCTCGCAGAGAGGCCGAGGCCCACGAAGCCTTCGCAATAAGTCTTGCAAATCTCCTTTCATACAAAAATGAATTGTTTATTCTGTATGACTTTTGTAATGCTTGTTGGGGTAGATGTGAATTCTAAATGCAGAGTAAACAAGAAAAAGAGCGCAAATCCTCACCAGGATGTATTTGCAGTGGTTTTTAAGGCTGTGGCAAACAAATATGGCGGCCGAACCACGTCACCGATGACGTCATCATTATTTTTTTGCGAAACTAATTTATTCCGAGATTATGCTCAAGAAATTTCATCTTGATCGGGTGAAGTTTTGTACTTGTCGAATTATGATGTCATAATGGAGGTACCTATGACATCACTATTAACATATTTTATTCCCCATGAAGAGTTCTTTACAATGAGCCATGGCTCAAATTTTTCTCTTCAGCGCTTTCGGAGATATAGAGGTGCAAACTTTTTCGGTTTTCCAAGATGGCGGCCAAACCACGTGACCGATGACGTCACATTATATATTTTTTCTCCACCAGTTTAAGCCGACATGGCGCTCAATAAATTTCAACTTGATTGGATGAAGTTTTGTACATTGTCAAATTATGATGTAATAATGGAGGCAGCTATGACATCATCAACATATTTTATTCCCCATGGAGAGTTCTTTACAATGAGCCATGTCTCAATTTTTTCTATTCAGCGATTTCCGAGATATAGTGGTGCCAAGCTTTTCGTTTTTCCAAGATGGCGGCCGAACCAGGTGACCTATGACGTCATAATATATCATTAACAAGCATTACGCCTCAGTCCCCCATCAGTGAAGTGATGTGAGTTGACAAAGTGGATGGCGGCCATCTTGGATTTTGACGTCCCTTATGCGAAGATACACCCACACACCAGATTAGAAGTTAGTAGTTCGTTTAGTTTTCAAGATATTTCGCTCACAAGGTTCAGACATATATATGGTGGCGGCCATCTTGGATTTTGACGTGGCAACCCAATTTTCAATAGCGTTCTTCCTTATGCCGAGATACACCCACACACCAGATTAGACGATGGTACATCGCTTATTTTTCAAGATATTCCGCTCAAGGTTCAGACATGCATCGTGGCGGCCAACTTGGATTTTGACGTGGCGACACAATTTTCAATAGCTGTCTTCCTTATGCGTAGATACAGCCACACACCAGATTAGAAGTTAGTAGTTCATTTATTTTTCAAGATATTTCGCTCACAAGGTTCAGACATATATATGGTGGCGGCCATCGTGGATTTTGACGTGGCGACCCAATTTTCAATAGCGTTCTTCATTATGCCTAGATACACCCGCACACCAGATTAGAAGTTAGTAGTTCATTTATTTTTCAAGATATTTCGCTCACAAGGTTCAGACATATATATGGTGGCGGCCATCTTGGATTTTGAAGTGGCGACCCAATTTTCAATAGCTGTCTTCATTATGCGTAGATACAGCCACACACCAGATTAGAAGTTAGTAGTTCATTTCTTTTTCAAGATATTTCGCTCACAAGGTTCAGACATATATATGGTGGCGGCAATCTTGGATTTTGACATGGCGACCTAATTTTCAATAGGGTTGTTCCATATGCCGAGTGGCACCCACACACCAAATTAGAATTCGGTCCTTCGCATACGCACGTCCGCACGCACGGACGGAGGGGAAAACCATAGTCCCCCTTTCGCTCTTCGATGAGGTCGTCGAGGTATTGGTCGTTGACATCTGCCGTTGCAACTTCGAAAGTAAACGGCTGCCGCACCCATGCTGGGTATTGCTCTTGGTCGGGGAAGTAGCCGTCAAATGACTTTCCCAGCTCATCCAAGTGCGTGGCAATCGCTTGCTTCAGCTCCCCCAGTACAGCAGTGCATCCAACTTCAGACTCATCTTCGATCCCGCTCACGCACTCGTCCAGTAGCGAAAAGTTCGAGAAGTTGTCGTTCTCTGTTCGCCGCCTCCACAACGGTAACTTCTTTTGGAAAGCGCTCAGCTTTTCTTCAGATTCGATGACATTCACTCCACCGCCCTGCATCTGGCAATTGAGATGATTGAGTGTATCGAAGATGTCAGCCAAGTACGCCAAGGCGAGGATGAACTCTGAATCTTGGAAGTGCGTTGCATGGCAATGCTGGTGCTCTCGCAAAAACAGGGCTAATTCTACATGCAAGGCAAAAACATGGCTCACTACCTTCCCTCGTGATAACCATCGAACGTTAGAGTGGTAGAGAGGACTTCGAATTCAGAGCCGATTTCATTGCACAGCTCTTTGAAGATAGGATGATTCAGAGCACGGTTTCACACGTAATTCACAGTTTCAACGACGATTTTCAGAACATTGGCCAGTTTTGCAGGCAGGGTTTTTGATGCCAGCGCGTGTCTGTGCAGACGATGATGTGTGGTGCATCGGCCATCACCAGCGCTCCAATACCGGAGTTGCATCCCAGCATGGCTGGAGCTCCGTCCGAGCAAACTGCAGACACCATGTTCCATGAGAGGCCGTTGCTTCTGAAGAAGTCGTCCACAAGCTTCTTCACGTCAGCTGCCTTCGTCGTTGTTGTGAGAGGCTTGCAGAACAGAAAGTCTTCCTTGATCTCGTCTCCTTTGACATAACGCACAAATAAGATGAGCTGGCTCAAATTAGAAATGTCGGTGGTCTTGTCGAGTTGAAGGCTGAATTTCGTCGGGCTCGCGACTAAATCTGCAACTACCTGGGCGAGGATGTCGTCGCTCATGTCGTCGATTCTGCATCTGATGGTGTCATTTGAGAGTGGAAGGAGAGACAACTTGTTTTCAGCAGCTTTTCCCAGCATGATGTTGGCCATCTTCAACGCGGCAGGTTTGATGAGTGTCTCGCCAACAGTGTGCGGTTTGCCCTGCTTTGCGATCAGGGACGCAACTACATATGACGCGGTGAGGATCGGTTTGTCAATTGGAACGAAGCCGAGAGTGGGCAAGGTAGCACTTGCGTCGAATCGGACTCTCTTCAATTTGAATTCTTCCAGCTTTGCGTCTTTGTACTGCCCCTCGCCGTGCAGTTTTTTGAAGTGTTCCCGTAGTTTTGCTGGTGCTCGGCTGGAGTTGCTCAACTTTGCATTGCAAAGCATGCATTGAGGACGCTGACTTCCGTCCCGTTCCGTCAAACACGTGAACCCGTACCGCACGTAATCCTCCGATCACTTCCTTTTTTTGCTCGACATACTGCAAAAAACAAACAAACAAGCGTTACGCCTAGGTCCCCCGTCGGTGAAGTGATGTGAGTTGACAAAGTGGAAGACGCAGAAAACATGCTGTGATATGATATTTCGCTCACAAGGTTCAGACATACATGGAGGTGGCCATCTTGGATTTTGACGTGGCGACCCAATTTTCAATGGCGTTCTTCCTAATGCCTAGGTACACACACACACCAGATTAGAAGTTTGTACTTCGCTTATTTTTCAAGATATTCCGCTCACAAGGTTCAGACATACATGGCGGCGGCCATCTTGGATTTTGACGTGGCAACCCAATTTTCAATAGCCTTCTTCCTTGTGCCTAGATACACCCAAACACCAGATTAGAAGTTGGTACTTTGCTTATTTTTCAAGATATTTCACTCACAAAGTTCAGACATAAATATGGTGGCGGCCATCTTGGATTTTGACGTGGCGACCCAATTTACAATAGCATTCTTCCTTATGCCGAGATACACGCACACACCAAATTAGAAGTTGGTACTTCGCTTATTTTTCAAGATATTCATCTCACAAGGTTCAGACATACATGGCGGCGGCCATCTTGGATTTTGACGTGGCGACCCAATTTTAAACAGCCTTCTTGCTTGTGCCTAGATACACCCACACACCAGTTTAGAAGTTGGTACTTCGCTTATTTTTCAAGATATTTCGCTTACAAGGTTCAGACATATATATGGTGGCGGCCATCTTGGATTTTGACGTGGCGACCCAATTTTCAATAGCGTTCTTCCTTATGCCGAGATACACCTACACACCAAATTAGAAGTTGGTACTTCGCTTATTTTTCAAGATATTCATCTCACAAGGTTCAGACATACATGGCGGCGGCCATCTTGGATTTTGACGTGGCGACCCAATTTTCAATAGCGTTCTTCCTTATGCCTAGTTACACCCACACACCAGATTAGAAGTTGGTACTTCGCTTATTTTTCAAGATATTCATCTCACAAGGTTCAGACATACATGGCATCAGACGTACATGACGGCGGCCATCTTGGATTTTGACGTGGGTTGCACCCACACACCAAATTTGAATGCGGTCCTTCGCTTACGCACGCACGCACGCACTCCCGCACGCACGCCCGCAAACACGCACGCACGGACGGACAGACTGACACACGGACGGAGGGGAAAGCCATAGTCCCCCTTTCGCTACGCTGTGCGATGGGGGACAAAAAGTAACAAACTGATCTTAATTGAGTTCGGGCAAATAATTAAATGACAAAAATTTTAAAAGGAACATGCTTAAATATAATCAGTACCCCTCTGAAAACTGAGAAATTTTAACGAAGAAAACATAACTTAGAGTTACGATGACGGGATTTATTATCTACTGAACTCTATGTCACCTCAAATCCCATTATAATGTTACATAGAAAACTGCGAATTGTTCGTTTTGAATTGCGACCAAAGGAGTTATATCACCTCCACCTAATTTTCTGAGTAATTCAATCATATTTTATAATCACCATCCACTTTTGACTTTAATATAACTCTGAAGCCGCCCTGCATATCCACAAACATTTCCAACTTACTTTTCAATTAATCAGTAACTCCAAAGTAAGGCGCGACCAATGAGGCACGGCACACGGCAAGCTAATCGAGGCTATTCACTGGAATTTCCAAACACCTGCAAAGTCCAAAATCCAGTAAGTAAGTAAGTAAGCAAGTAAGCACCATCAACAGAATAATATTAGCAAGTTGCTCATTGATTCAACTTACTACAGTCATTGTGAAACAACTTATCTTAAACACAGACCAGAGAAACCATGAATGGGATGGGAAAAAAAAAAAAAGAAAAAAAAAAAAGAAGAAAAAAAAGTTGACAAAGTGGAAGACGCAGAAAACATGCTATGATATGATATTTCGCTCACAAGGTTCAGACACACATGGAGGCGGCCATCTTGGATATTGACGTGGCCACCCAATTTTCAATAGCATTCTTCCTGATGCCTAGATACACCCACACACCAGATTAGAAGTTAGTACTTCGCTTATTTTTCAAGATATTCCGCTCACAAGGTTCAGACATGCATGGCGGTGGACATCTTGGACTTTGACGTGGTGACCCAATTTTAAATAGCGTTCTTCCTTGTGCCTAGATACACCCAAACACCAGATTAGAAGTTGGTACTTTGCTTATTTTTCAAGATATTACGCTCACAAGTTTCAGACATATATATGGTGGCGGCCATCTTGGATTTTGACGTGGCGACCCAATTTACAATAGCGTTCTTCCTAATGCCGAGATACACCCACACACCAAATTAGAAGTTGGTACTTCGCTTATTTTTCAAGATATTCATCTCAACGTTCAGACATACATGGCGGCGGCCATCTTGGATTTTGACGTGGCGACCCAATTTTAAACAGCGTTCTTGCTTGTGCCTAGATACACCCACACACCAGATTAGCAGTTGGTACTTCGCTTATTTTTCAAGATATTCATCTCACAAGGTTCAGACATACATGGCGGCGGCCATCTTGGATTTTGACGTGGCGACCCAATTTTCAAAAGCGTTCTTCCTTATGCCTAGATACACCGACACACCAGATTAGAAGTTGGTACTTCGCTTATTTTTCAAGATATTCATCTCACAAGGTTAAGACATACATGGCATCAGACATACATGGCGGCGGCCATCTTGGATTTTGAGGTGGGTTGCACCCACACACCAAATTCGAATGCGGTCCTTCGCTTACGCACGCCCGCACGCAAACACGCACACACGGACGGAGGGGAAAGCCATAGTCCCCCTTTCGCTACGCTGTGCGACGGGGGACAACAAGCATTCTGAGTATTGCGCTGCAATACATGGCCCCTACCGGCAGTCTGTCGTCAGGAAAACTGTTGGGGAAATTACCAAGGGTTATTTACACCACAGGTTCTGAATCGTTCCCAATCGCTAATTACCTCATGACGGGCTCACCTGTGATTCGCACTTGGGACTTCGATTTATACACCTTGCAGACAGGTCAGCAGAAGTACGACAAAATAACTTGTTGATAAAGAACCTTTCGAGTCGCTAAATATCAGTAATTTATTACATTTTCCGGTTCACGATCAATGATCGATGTGTGTGTGTATATATATATATATATATATATATATATATATATATATATATATGTTGCTCGGCTTGCCCCTCCTGAATGCACGCGCTGTGTCGCGCATTTGACGTTCGCAGACGAGGCTGAGGGCGCGCGGTGCGGCTTGAGGAGAACTCCAGAATAAACAAGAAATATCAATTTTTAAAAAAATCTTTTCGTTTTATTAACGATATCTGCCAAACCACGTGACCTATCGCAAATTCCAAAAGGACATTTTAGTAGATTGACATGCTGAACAGATCTGTGAAGTTTCCCCTCGATTGGATCAAAAATGAGGGAGGAGCTCGGTTTTAAAGCCGCTACTTAAATTTAGCTTGCTGCTAAATACACCGCTCTAACGCATAACCACGAGTTTAGACTACATTTACAACAAATGAAGACCATAGAATTATAACCAGGCTGTCACTTTCCCCCCCCCCCCCCCCCGTTTTTCACGTTTTTCACATTTTTCAAAATATTTTTCACGTTTTTCTCGAAATGACTAAAATGTGACTTAGCCTGGTTATAATTCTATGGTCTTCAAATATGAAAACTATTTTCATATCACAATGTTAAATATAGAATATATAGAAGATAATGTTAAAAAAAATGAGTCCGATCTTCCAATGGTAAAAAATCCTTCAAAACATTCCTGGATCCAGAATAATATCCTGAGCTTCACCAAAAACTAATCAATTCTTCCTTATCGCAAGGGCAATCATCCCACCAACTTTCATCCAAATCCGTTCAGAACTTTTCCAGATATCTTGTGTGCGCACGCACGCACGCACGCACGCACACACACACACACACACACACACACACACACACACACACACACACACACACACACACACACACACACACACACACACACACACACACACACACACACTCGAATGCATTACTCCCTAGCGGAAGTAATAAGCGTAATTACATATACTAGGGCATGCCCGTACTATATCTATATCTAAAATTAGATCCCCCCCCTCTATTTACATGAAATGGTTTGGTCCATTCGCAAAGCCAAAGCGAACGGCAGTTACGAATCGCAGTTACGATGAATCGCAAAGTAGTTTTAATTAGTTTTAAAACATAGTTTAACGCCAACATAGTTTGCCAACGTGAAATAAATGAATACGCTCTCAAATGTGCCGTCCGAGGCAGAGTCTGTTCGCCACGTTCGGCACACGTGATAACTCGCTGCTCTCTGATTGGTTGAATCGTTTTTTGGACATAGCTCGGTAACTACTTGTCCGATTAATATGAAACCTTGAAAAGGCACATCCTCGGGTCCCCAGCAATATACCTGGCAAGTTTCAAGTATATCGGACCGGTAGTTGTCGAGAAACAGCGGTCGCATACACACACACACACACACACAGACAGAGATTAGTGGAATTATAGATAGATACACAAAGAATTAAGTTAAGCACCCCTACACAACGAATTAAGGTAAGCACCCCCTAATATATATTCTTTGTGTATATGTATACATTGGCATATATTCTAAGGTATGTGAGATCAAATAATGATTGGTATGACATTAGCAATTATCCATTGATGAAATGCAGATGAGTGCACTCATCTGTGACGCCCATCGCTCGTGCAGCACGATCACGTGGGTCCTACACACGTTATTGACGCAAAGATCGCTAGAGGTCTTCTCAGAACAATGACTGTACGTTAGAAAACATAAACGTCATCCACACTGTCCGTGATGGACCTATAGCTCCATACTTAAATTGAGGTGAAAATATGCCTAAAATTCCCAAAAAATTTCACCTTAAATTATTCAGAATAAAATATTGAAAACGGCATGATTGTTATGTTTTTATGTGACCATAATATCACTTCTCCAGAAAATATAGCAATATCATGGGTATATTACACTGTTTTGACGACAACAAACTTGTAATGTGCGAGGTTGTAAAAAAACGGGGGGGGGGTGCTTAACTTAATTCTTTGTGTATAGATTCAAAATTGATACAAAACTAAAAACAAAAAACAAAACAAATTGCAATGTGTTTTGGAGGACCTCCGCCGAACCCCTGAGACTGGCTCACTGAACCCCTGGGGTTCGGTCGAACCCAGGTTAAGAACCACGGGAGAATAGTCTTGTAATCGGAGTATTTCGTAGACGGAGGGGCTTTCGGGAAGGTTTTGGGATAATTATGACGTCATAGGTCATGTGGTACAGGCGCCATCTTGAAAAAACCGAAAAACGTTGCACCTCTATATATCTCCAAAACCGCTCAATGGAAAAAATTGAAACATGGCTCATTGTAAAGAACTCCATATGGGGAATAGGTGTTGTTCACGATGACGTCATTGGTGCCATAATTATGACGTCATAATTCGACATGGACAACGCTTAGTCTGATCAGTTTGAAATTTATTGAGTGTGATGTATGCAACAATTATATCAGAGAATATAAATTTATGATGTCATTGCTCTGGTGTTGGCTTAGCGGTTAGGGTGCCGGCTTGGGATCCTGGGTTCGAATCCGGTCGATCGCTGAATTAACGCCAGGGGGGTTGACTCAGCCTGTCATCCTTCCGAGGTCGGCAAATTGAGTACCATCTTGCTGGGATGAATGATCACGGTGTGTACCCCGATTCAGAATAGGCACACTGTATCCCTGCGCATCGTAAGAGCGTGACCAAGGGTTGGCATCAGGAAGGGCATCCGGCCATAAAAGCATTGCCTCAAACAGGGAACCATGATTGTCATGGGGCCCGCAAGGTTAACCCCCGCTCTAGCGGGGGAAAATGGCCTTAAAACGATCATTCATTTTTCATTCTACATATGTAAATGAACACCCAGTTCACTCTGCACGCATTGCACATCACATGCAGCCTTGTATTTATTGTGATTAAAAAAAAAACACGCTTCTGTACATCGACCTTGAGGCTCAGTTTGCAAGCCACCGTCTACAGTTCCAATGTAAGAGACAATTGCCCTTCTTCCTGAGTCCTCGGGGTCATTTGGGTCTTCTGGTTCCTCGGCGTCTTTTGAGTCTTTTGGGTCCTCTGGATCTTTGAGGTATTTAAGGGTCTTTGGGGTATTTTGGTTATTAGGGGTAATTTGGGTATGTGGGATTTAACTGGGTCCTCAGGGTCTTTTTGATCGTTTGGGTCTTTGGGGTATTTTGGGTTTTCAGTGTCTTTTCGATCATTTTTGGGTCTTCGGGGTCTTTTCGATCTTTGGGGTATTTAAAGGTCTTTGGGGTATTTTGGGTCTTCTGGGTATTTTGAGTCTTCAAGGGTCTTGGGGTCTTTTCAGTATTTTGGGTATTCGGAGTCTTTTTGGGTGTTTGGGGAATTTTGGGTCTTCAGGGTCTTTTGGATTTTAGGGGTCTTTTGGATCTTTAAAGGTCTTGGGCTATTTTTGGGTCTTCAGAGGTTTTTTTTTTTTTTTTTTTTGTATACTGAATCGAGGCTCGTGAAAGAGCTAACATTTATTTCACAAACAAATCAACCAGACAAACCAATTTTTGGGTCTTTATGGTTAATTGGGTGTTCAGGGTATTTTGGGTCTTTGGGATATTTTGGGTCTTCGGGTCTTTAAGTGTCCTCTGGGTATTTTCAATCTCCGGGGTCTTATGAGTCCCCTTGGTCTTTTGGGTCATTGGAGTCTTTTGGCTCTTCAAGCGTCGTTGGGATATTTTGGGTTTTCAGGGTATTTAAGGGTCTTTGGAGTCTTCTGGGTCTTAATGGTCTTTCACAGTCTTCACTGTTTTTGGAGTCTTCAGGGACTTCAGGGTATTTTGGGTCTTTGGGGCATTTTGGGTGTTTAGGGTCCATTGGGTTTTCTGACTTCTTGGAGTCTTTTATGCCTTTTAACGAGTGGACACAGTCGTGTTCAAAGATTGCCCATTAACCCCCCGCCCATTGCCCCCCCAAACCTCCTCCTCCCCACTCAAATCCCTCTTAAAGCACAACGCAAAGCCTTTAAAACCTACCTTAAAGAAGGGGGACAGACACATACACAAACAAATACACAAACACACTGTTTTATATGGTAGATTAGCGGTTAGGGTGCCGGCTTGGGATACTAGGATCCTGGGTTCGAATCCCGGTCGATCGCTGAATTAACGCCAGGGGGGTTGACTCAGCCTGTCATCCTTCCGAGGTCGGCAAATTGAGTACCAGCTTGCTGGGATGAATGATCACGGTGTGTACCCCGGTTTAAAATAGGTACACCGTATCCCTGCGCATCGTAAGAGCGTGACCAAGGGTTGGCATCAGGAAGGGCATCCGGCCATAAAAGCATTGCCTCAAACAGGGAACCATGATTGTCATGGGGCCCGCAAGGTTAACCCCCGCTCTAGCGGGGGAAAATGGCCTTAAAACGATCATTCATTTTTCATTCTACATATGTAAATGAACACTCAGTTCACTCTGCACGCATTGCACATCACATGCAGCCTTGTATTTATTGTGATTAAAAAAAAAACACGCTTCTGTACATCGACCTTGAGGCTCAGTTTGCAAGCCACCGTCTACAGTTCCAATGTAAGAGACAATTGCCCTTCTTCCTGAGTCCTCGGGGTCATTTGGGTCTTCTGGTTCCTCGGCGTCTTTTGAGTCTTTTGGGTCCTCTGGATCTTTGAGGTATTTAAGGGTCTTTGGGGTATTTTGGTTATTAGGGGTAATTTGGGTATGTGGGATTTAACTGGGTCCTCAGGGTCTTTTTGATCGTTTGGGTCTTTGGGGTATTTTGGGTTTTCAGTGTCTTTTCGATCATTTTTGGGTCTTCGGGGTCTTTTCGATCTTTGGGGTATTTAAAGGTCTTTGGGGTATTTTGGGTCTTCTGGGTATTTTGAGTCTTCAAGGGTCTTGGGGTCTTTTCAGTATTTTGGGTATTCGGAGTCTTTTTGGGTGTTTGGGGAATTTTGGGTCTTCAGGGTCTTTTGGATTTTAGGGGTCTTTTGGATCTTTAAAGGTCTTGGGCTATTTTTGGGTCTTCAGAGGTTTTTTTTTTTGTTTTTTTTGTATACTGAATCGAGGCTCGTGAAAGAGCTAACATTTATTTCACAAACAAATCAACCAGACAAACCAATTTTTGGGTCTTTATGGTTCATTGGGTGTTCAGGGTATTTTGGGTCTTTGGGATATTTTGGGTCTTCGGGTCTTTAAGTGTCCTCTGGGTATTTTCAATCTCCGGGGTCTTATGAGTCCCCTTGGTCTTTTGGGTCATTGGAGTCTTTTGGCTCTTCAAGCGTCGTTGGGATATTTTGGGTTTTCAGGGTATTTAAGGGTCTTTGGAGTCTTCTGGGTCTTAATGGTCTTTCACAGTCTTCACTGTTTTTGGAGTCTTCAGGGACTTCAGGGTATTTTGGGTCTTTGGGGCATTTTGGGTGTTTAGGGTCCATTGGGTTTTCTGACTTCTTGGAGTCTTTTATGCCTTTTAACGAGTGGACACAGTCGTGTTCAAAGATTGCCCATTAACCCCCCGCCCATTGCCCCCCCAAACCTCCTCCTCCCCACTCAAATCCCTCTTAAAGCACAACGCAAAGCCTTTAAAACCTACCTTAAAGAAGGGGGACAGACACATACACAAACAAATACACAAACACACTGTTTTATATGGTAGATTAGCGGTTAGGGTGCCGGCTTGGGATACTAGGATCCTGGGTTCGAATCCCGGTCGATCGCTGAATTAACGCCAGGGGGGTTAAAGGGTTGACTCAGCCTGTCATCCTTCCGAGGTCGGCAAATTGAGTACCAGCTTGCTGGGATGAATGATCACGGTGTGTACCCCGGTTTAAAATAGGTACACCGTATCCCTGCGCATCGTAAGAGCGTGACCAAGGGTTGGCATCAGGAAGGGCATCCGGCCATAAAAACATTGCCTCAAACAGGGAACCATGATTGTCATGGGGCCCGCAAGGCTAACCCCCGCTTTAGCGGGGAAAATGGCCTTAAAACGATCATTCATTCATTCATTCATGGTCCAGTAGTTTCAGTGAAAATCATCAGATAGACAAAGAAACAAACAATCAAATATTCCGGTATGTAGGATGAGGACACAAACAAAGGAAAATTCACAAGATGAACGTCAGGGCACGTCGAAAGTTTGCCAATGAACACCAAGGCAAAGACCAGCACTTCTGGAACAATGTGCTCTGGACAGATGAGTCAAAGGTAGAGCTATTTGGCCACAGTACCAGAAGACATGTTTGGTGAAAACCAAAGACAGCATTTGACCACAATAACCTGATACCAACTGTAAAGCATGGTGGTGGAAATATTATGGTTTGGTGGCAGCTTTGCTGCATCAGGGCCTGGGCAGCTCACCATCATATAATCCACGATGAATTCTTCATTGTACCAGAGGGTGCTTGAGGATAATGTGAGGCCATCTGTCAGAAAGTTGAAGCTCAAACGAAGGTTTGCAAGGTGGACCTTGCAACATGACAATGACCCTAAACATACCAGTAAATCCAACAAGGAATGGCTGAAAGGAAAGAAATGGAGGGTTCTGGAATGGCCAAGTCAAAGCCCGGATCTAAATTCCATTGAGATGTTGTGGGGGGGGGGGGGGGGGGGGGGGGTGGGTTGAAACGAGCTGTGCATGCAAGAAAACCCTCCAACATCGCACAGCTGAAAGAATTCTGCATGCAGGAGTGGGCAAAAATTTCTCCCAGTCGATGTCAGAGACTGGTAGACAGTTATGAGAAACGCCTACTTGAGGTTGTTTCTGCCAAAGGGGGCAATACCACCTATTAGAGCCAAGGGTGTACTTACTTTTTCCACATGCGAAATTTGCATTTATGTTTATTTAAATTATACAATGGACTACAATATGTAAATGTTTCATGATATTTGTTATATTATATCACCTTTATCTATCAATATTGTTGAAATGAAGATCAAATAGCTGTATGTTGAAATATGTTGAAAAAGTCAAAACTTTACATGGGGTGTACTTACTTTTTCACGTGACTGTATATATATACATATAATGATGTAAAGATTAATTAGATTTCAGGGTCCCGAGGTCAAAGGCCAAAGGTCAGGTCATTTCAGGTAAAAATGTGACAACATATGAACACAAACAACAACAACATGCATTTTAAGGCCATTTTTCCTGCAAGAGTGGGGGTTAGCCAACATATGAACAGCTGAAGGGATTTAACTCAAACTTGTTACAAGTATTATAATGAGGTAATAATGTGGGCGGAGGCATATCCGTCGACGTCGTCACGTTGAAGTGTTCTCATTTGCTTTGTATTCATCATGGTATTTTTTGACCGGCTCCATGCCCAGCGGAGATAGACAGCTGTCACTGCTGTATGGGGGTAGCGTAGAGGTCGAAAAGACAAACATGCCAATTCGATGATCATTTTACAAGAGCCTTTTGACAATGTAATGTTGTGTGAACC
Source organism: Myxine glutinosa (assembly GCF_964187855.1). Classification (NCBI taxonomy): domain Eukaryota; kingdom Metazoa; phylum Chordata; class Myxini; order Myxiniformes; family Myxinidae; genus Myxine; species Myxine glutinosa. Next base: position 53,084 of record NW_027617940.1, on the reverse strand, counting down.
CACTATGCCCTCAGATCTCATAATCTTTCAGATCAACAGGACCAGCCCAGGAGCCAAGAGAGCAGAACTCAAGAAAAAGAATAAAGAATGAGATTGAAAGTAGGTTTATAAAAGGAGGGATGGGAGAGTGTATAGAAAGAAAGACTCAGATAGGACTTAGTTAAGGTAAGAAAGGTAAGAGAGAGCAGCTTCTGGCCTGGGGGTTTCCCTCCACAAGTTATTTGTCATCATCGGGCACAAGATGGGGACCACCTCCACTGCACATATGGGGTAAAAGAAGCAGGGAATTGAGACGTGCCTTCCAAACGTGGTCCTCAGGGTCTTTTGGGTCTTCTGGTTCCTCGGCATCTTTGGGGTATTTAAGGGTCTTTGGGGTATTTTGGTTCTTGGGGGTAATTTGGGTATGTGGGGTTCAACTGGCTCCTCAGGGTCTTTTTGATTGTTTGCATCTTTTGGGTTTTCAGTGTCTTTTCGATTTTTTGGGGGGTCTTTGGGGTCTTTTCGATCTTTGGGGTATTTTGAGTCTTTTAGGGTCTTGGGATCTTTTCAGTCTTTGGGTATTCGGGGTATTTTTGGGTGTTTGGGTCTTCAGGGTCTTTTGGATTTTTGTGGTCTTTTGGATCTTTAAAGGTCTTGGGCTATTTTGGGTCTTCAGGGGATTTTGGGTCTTTATGGTCCATTGGGTTTTCAGGGTCTTTGGGATATTTTGGGTCTTCGGGGTCTCTAAGTGTCTTCTGGGTATTTTCAGTCTCCGGGGTCTTTTGAGTCCCCTTGGTCATTGGCGTCTTTTGGGTCTTCAAGCGTCTTTGGGATCTTTTGGGTTTTCAGGGTATTTAAGGGTCTTTGAGTCTTCTGGGTCTTCATGGTCTTTCACAGTCTTCACTGTTTTTTGTAGTCTTTAGGGACTTCAGGGTCTTTTGGGTCTTCGGGGTATTTTGGGTGTTTAGGGTCCATTGGATCTTCTGGTTTCTTGGAGTCTTTTATGTCTTTTAACGAGTGAACACAGTCGTGTACAAAGATTGCCCATTAACCCCCACCCCACCCAAATACATCCGAAAGCACTACGCAAAAGCCTTTAAAAACCTACCTTTAAGAAGGGGGATAGACATACACAAGCAAATACACAAATACACAAACACGCAAATACACAAATACACAAACACACTGTTTTATATGGTAGATGGTCCAGATGGTGAATGGAGAAGGTGGATCAGACTCGGCAACGGTTGCTAGAGTGAGATGTGCATGGAAGAAGTTTCGGGAACTGAGCGGCGTGCTGATGATGAGGGGAGTGTCGTTGAAGCTGAAGGGAAAGGTGTATGCTGCATGTGTGAGAAGTGTTATGATTTATGGGAGCGAGACATGGGTAATGAACGTAGAGCAGCAACGAAGGTTGGAAAGGGTGGAAATGCGAATGGTTCGGTGGATGTGCGGAGTATCGTTGAGAGAGAGGAAGACAAATGATGAATTGCGAAAGATGATGGGAATAGAGCCTGTGAGTGATGCTGTGAAGAGGAACAGGTTGAGATGGTTTGGTCGTGTGTTGAGGAAGGATGAAAGTGACTGGTTGAGGAGAGTGATGGAAATGAATGTAGAATGAAGTAGAGGACGGGGAAGACCAAGAAAGACTTGGCGAAAGATGGTGGAAGAAGAAATGCGGGCAAGGGGGTTAACAAGGAGAGATGCAGAAAATAGGGCAAAATGGAGAAGATTGTCATGGGGACCGCAAGGCTAACCCCCGCTCTCGTAGGGAGAATGGCCTTTAAAATGCATGTTGTTGTTGTTGTTGTTGTTGTTGTTGTTGTTGTTGTTGTTGTTGTATGGTCCAGAAGTTTTAGTGAAAATCATCAGATAGACAAAGAAACAAACAATCAAACATTCCGGTATGTAGGATGAGGACACAAACAAAGGAAAATTCACAAGATGGACCCCTTAAAGGAAATTAAAGGTGCCAAAATAAAAAATGTTTTTAACCAGAGGTAGAAAAGTTTCTGGCAACATTTGACTGATTCTGGGACTGGCCCAGATGGCATCAGTGTATGAATCCGAAAGTAACCTGCTCTGCCACCATTGCACATCCTCTTTCTGCTCCATTCACGCTATAATTTGCTCAAGGTCATCTTTCACCTGCTTGGAAGTCAGCAAACATCACTGCATTAAATTCCTTCACGAACAGTAGTCGAGCTATTGCCAGCACTAAGGTACTTTCATTACAAAACAACAACAGGCATTTTAATGCCATTTTCCCTGCTGGAGCGGGGGTTAGCCTTGCATGCCCCATGACAATCTTCTCCATTTTGCGCTATTTTCTGCCTCTCTCCTTGTTAACCCCCTTGCCCGCATTTCTTCTTCCACCATCTTTAGCCAAGTCTTTCTCGGTCTTCCCCGTCCTCGACTTCCTTCTACATTCATTTCCATCACTCTTCTCAACCAGTCACTTTCATCCTTCCTCAACACATGACCAAACCATCTCAACCTGTTTCTCTTCACAGCATCCATCACAGGCTCTATTCCCATCATCTTTCGCAATTCATCATTTGTCTTCCTCTCTCTCAACAATACTCCGCACATCCACCGAACCATTCGCATTTCCACGTTTTCCAGCCATCGTTGCTGCTCTACGTTCATTACCCATGTCTCGCTCCCATAAATCATAACACTTCTCACATGTGCAGCATACACCTTTCCCTTCAGCTTCAACGACACTCCCCTCACCGTCGGCACGCCACTCAGTTCCCGAAACGTCTTCCATGCACATCTCACTCCAGCAACCGTTGCCGAGTCTGATCCACCTTCTCCATTCAGCATGTCTCCGAGGTAGCAAAATGTTTTCACACCTTCCAGCTTCACGCCGTCTCCAAGATCCAACTCAACATTTCCTCCATCTGCAGCTCCCTCTGTGCACACCTTACATTTGAATGTAGCTGCCACACTGGTTAATGACCCTCTAAAACCACTACATTTTTGATGAACCCACTCAGCGCACATTGTACATTGAATGGAGTTCACTCCGTCACCATTCCTGCACACGGCACATGGCCACTTCCCAGTTCTTTCCACCTCACCACATGCTTTATCACTTGCCATCACCTTCGTCTTTCCGATATTCACCTTCAGACCTTTTGTCTCCATACATTCCTTCCCCTTGTTCATCTTCTCCTTCAGTCCAAATTTCAGTGTCAAATAAACCAAGGTATCAATATGAACTGAGGACGTGCTGCGATATACAGTATTTGCTATTACGAAATGTGATTTTTTAAAGCTCTTTTAATCAGAGCAATAATAAAAAGTGTACTTTTTATGCCTCCGCCAACGAAGGAGGCATGATGTTTTCAGGTTGTCCATCCGGCTTTCGGTGATAGGTTTTCGTTACCACAATAACTTGGAAACGGCTGAACGGATCTTAGTCAAACTTGGCGCAAGTATGTATGATGAGGTAAAGATGAACTGATTATATTTTCGGGTCACGAGGTCAAAAGCCAAAGGTCACGTTAGGTAAAAATCCTGTTACCGCGATAACTTGTGAACCAATGATGCGATTTTGACCAAATTTGGTACAGTTATGTAGAATGATGTAAAGATGAACTGGTTAGATTTTGGGGTCAAGAGGTCAAAGTCTGTAATAGGTCTTTAACTTGAGAACAGTTGAAGTGATCCAATTCAAATTTGGTGCAGGTATATATAATGATGCATATCCCGGTGTGTACCCTGGTTTAGAATAGGTACACCGTATCCCTGCGTGTCGTAAGAGGCGACTAAAAGGGTTGGCGTCAGGAAGGGCATCCGGCCATAAAAACATTGCCTCAAAAAGAAAACCATGACAATTACAACTACATATGGGCAGGGTACAGCCCGAAGTACCCCGTGGGGGACCCCACTCCCTCTCGTCAAAACTCAAGGTGGGGAACCCGATCGAAGCGAGGGTGGAAATTACTCCATTTATGACGACGAAAAGTCTCATGCCCGACGTGGAGATCGGTTTCTGAGGTTTGGGACATGGAATGTAAGGACAATGACAGGGAGATCAGGAGAAGTGGTGGAAGTATTGGTCAGAAGAAGAGTGGACATATGTTGTGTGCAGGAGACGAGATGGAAGGGAAGTGGTGTGAGAATGGTGAAGGGTAGGCAAGGACAGAAATACAAGTTTGTGTGGCAAGGGTGCCCAGAGGGCATGAATGGTGTTGGTGTCCTGTTTTCTGAGGAGTTTGTAGACAGTGTGGTGAGTGTGACGAGAGTGAGTGATTAGTTGGTTGATGATGGTGAAAATGATGATTGGAAAGCTCTTGGTGAACGTCATATGCTCCGCAGGTTGTTCGGAGCGATGAAGAGAAGGACAAGTTCTGGTGTGCATTAGAGAAGCTGATGGAAAACGTGAAAGATAAGGAAGTTGTTGTGGTAGGAGGAGACCTAAATGGACATGTGGGAAGGAGTATGGATGGTTTTGAGGGAGTTCATGAGGGTTACGGATGTGGTGTGAGAAATGCAGAAGGTGAAAGGATTTTGGAGTTTGCTGATGGAGCTGATTTGTTGATTTGTAATACTCAGTTCCAGAAAGAGGATAATAAGCTTGTTACATACACGTCAGGTGGGTCGACGACAACCGTTGACGACCTGATGGTGCGTAGGCGAGATAGGGGGCACCTCCGGGACACAAAGGTGATCCAGGGGGAGGAGGCTGTTTCATAGCACCACTTGGGTGTCTGCGACATCAGCTTGAAAGGTGCGAGGAGAGCTCGCCGGGTGAAGTACCAACCGAGAATGAAGGTGTGGAGGTTGAAAGAGGTGACAGTGAGGGAGGCATTAAAAGAGAGGCTGAGTATGGTAGAGGATGATGTGGTTGAGCTTGAAAGTGGTTGGATGTCAATGAAAGATAGTCTGTTGGGAGCCGTTGGTGAGGTATGTGGATGGACAAAAGGACCACCGAGGCACTCGGAAACATGGTGGTGGGATGATGAAGTTGGAAAGAAGATTGACGAGAAGAGGAAGAAGTTCAAGGAGTGGCAGAAGGCGAAGGGTACGGGGGCAGAAAAGGAAGAGCATGAAAGTTATAAGGCAGCCAAGAAGGCTGCAAAGAAAGAGATAGCAAAGGCGCAAGAGGCATGCAGGAAAATGTTCGGAGAACGCTTGGATTTGGAAGAGGGTCAGAGAGCGGTATTCAGGATTGCAAAGCAGATAGCGAAAGAGGTGTGATGTGATGGGGGTGAGTTGCTTGAAGGATGAAGTGGGACAAATCATTGTGGACCCAGATGGAATTAAAGGAAGATGGAAGAGATATATGGAAATACTGTTGAATGCAGAGAATGAATGGGATGGCAACATAGAGAGTAACCCTGTTTTAGGACCGGCAGAGAAGATAAACGAGAAGGAAGTTGAGGAAGCGATAAAAGCAACGAAGAGTAGAAAAGCGGGAGGGCCGACGGGAGTTGTGGGAGATATGTTGAAGGCAGCGGGAAATTGGGGTGTGAAGAGAATGACAGAGATCTGCAATCTGGTGGTGAATGAAGGCCGCATTCCAGTGGATTGGGAACTGAGTACCCTCGTCCCTCTATACAAGGGGAAAGGTGACCCTCTGGACTGTGCCTCGTATCGAGCGATAAAGTTATTGGAGCATGGAATGAAGGTATTGGAAAGGGTGTTGGAGAGGAGGATAAGGAAGAAAGTGAAGATTGACGAAATGCAGTTTGGATTAATGCCAGGAAGAGGAACGACAGACGCACTTTTTATTGTGAGGCAGTTGCAGGAGACGTACATGGAGAAGAGGAAGAATTTGTTTTTTGGGTTTGTTGATCTGGAGAAAGCATTGGATAGGGTTCCACGTGAAGTAGTGACATGGGCATTGACGACGTGAGGAGTGGAGGAATGGTTGATCAGAGTGGTGATGGCAATGTACAAAAGAGCGCGCACAGCTGTAAGGACGAAGGATGGGAACAGTGGTGAGTTTGAGGTGAAGGTGGGAGTGCATCAGGGGTCGGTACTAAGTCCACTACTATTTGTAGCTGTGATGGAGGTACTGGCTCGGAACGTAAAGGAGGGTTTACCGTGGGAGTTGTTGTATGCAGATGATCTGGTGTTGATTGCAGAAAGTATGGATGGACTGAAGGAGAAGATGAACAAGTGGAAGGAACGTATGGAGACGAAAGGTCTGAAGGTGAATATCAGAATAACAAAGGTGATGGCAAGTGGTAAAGCATGTGGTGAGGTGGAAAGAACTGTGAAGTGGCCATGTGCTACGTGCAGGAAGGGTGTCGGAGTGAACTCAATTCAATGTACAATGTGCGCTGTGTGGGTTCATCAAAAACGTAGTGGTTTGAGAGGGTCATTAACCAGTGTGGCAGCTACATTCAAGTGTAAGGTGTGCACAGAGGGAGCTGCAGATGGAGGAAATGTTGAGTTGGATCTTGGAGACGGCGTGAAGCTGGAAGGTGTGAAAACATTTTGTTACCTAGGAGACATGCTGAATGGAGAAGGTGGATCAGACTCGGCAACGGTTGCTGGAGTGAGATGTGTATGGAAGAAGTTTCGGGAACTGAGTGGCATGCTGATGAGGAGGGGAGTGTCGTTGAAGCTGAAGGGAAAGGTGTATGCTGCATGTGTGAGAAGTGTTATGATTTATGGGAGCGAGACATGGGTAATGAACGTAGAGCAGCAACGAATGCTGGAAAGGGTGGAAATGCGAATGGTTAGGTGGATGTGTGGTGTATCGTTGAGGGAGAGGAAGCCAAATGATGAATTGCGAAAGATGATGGGAATAGAGCCTGTGATGGATGCTGTGAAGAGAAACAGTTTGAGATGGTTTGGTCATTTGTTGAGGAAGGATGAAAGTGACTGGTTGAGAAGAGTGATGGAAATGAATGTGGAAGGAAGTAGAGGACGGGGAAGACCGAGAAAGACTTGGCTAAAGATGGTCGAAGAAGAAATGCGGGCAAGGGGGTTAACCAGGGGAGATGCAGAAAATAGGGCAAAATGGAGAAGATTGTCATGGGGACCGCAAGGCTAACCCCCGCTCTTGCAGGGAAAATGGCCTTAAAATGCCTGTTGTTGTTGTATATTGTAACGAATTTGAGAAGTGTAACGAATTTGAGAAAATGTAAAGAATGTGAGCATTATGGTTTTGTTGTGTGTAAATGGCACCCTCCGTAATGTAAAGAAAGGTCGAAGCTCGTCCTCTTAGTTAATTCCATAAACCTACACACAGGACACCATATATCCTTTTAAATAGTTAGTCCCTTATTCTATGTAGGTTAAGGATGTGTTTCCCAATAGTTTGGCTCTTCATTGCACCGAATTAAATAAGAGTAGGCCCCTCCGACGCCCCATGGCAGCTTCCAAGTGCCAGGTTTGCTGCAATTGACTCTTTAGCCACTTTGCTGCAATTTCATCCCCTGTCCACTGTTTGCTGCATTTGACTCCATTACGCACGAGGTAACCAACGGAGAAGAAAGGCGTGTCTCCACCTCATCATCGGGGGGAGGAGTCAGCCAAGCGCGAGGAACAAGGCGTGGCTTTGCCAACGCGTCATCAAGAGGGGTGGGGTCGGTAGCCCTCGCGACCAATCAAGGCCGAGGCGAGCTGACCGAGGGGCGTTTACAACGCACGTGGGTAAGAAACCCAAAAGCACGTTATAAAAGGACACGCGCGGGTTTCTATAGGGCTTTTTGGAGAAGACTGAGGTCCTGGAGAAGTCACAGAGTCCTGAGAAAAGATTGAGAGGTCCGGAGAAGATTGAGAGAGAGAGGTGCGGCAGATGCGCGATCGAGCTAAAGCAGCCAAGAGAGAACGAGACGTGAGGGGTGCTGATACTGCAGCAATACGCCGAGACCCTCTAGGCCCTATTGCCGGTTGTGGAGACACGGAGCTGCCAGCTGCTGTTCACTTCGAGCACGGAACGTGGACCTCGACGGTGTGGAATTGCCCGGACCTTCCTGCCCTGCCATCGGCTTGGACCTTCTCCTCCCTCCAGTGATTCCTGCCATCATTTCCCCGTGTAAGTGTGATTGTTCGTCTGTCTTTCAGGTTGTCTTGGGGTATTAATTAAGACTGCCATATGTAAGCTAATCATTGCACTATGTCTCCTGCTCCTTCCATTGCCTTATAAATCATCTTTCTTTTCCTTTCTGCTTAGTGTGTATAAATAGTAATAAATCTTGTTATTCCCTACTTTGTCTTTACTTCTTCATGCTCTTTCGGTCGCTTTAGAGGTTTCCATATTGAGTGTACGTGGCGCGATTCGGCCAACGTTCAGGATCGGGTTTAGTGAAGGCTAATGACTCGAACTTCGGGTTGCTAAAAACCGCTCGGCAACTAACTGGACCATCCAAACCGGGGTTCGAGCGGTACTTGTCTCCCTAGTCTGCGGAGGGACGGATAAAGGTATTCGGGATAAACCCTGGACCCATAACCCTGATCCGTTCCATCCCGCGGGATAGTGTTACAAATGCCAGGACCGGGGAGATGGCCAGCTTAACAGGACAAGGGGCTAATCCCCCCTTGCTAACGGGAGAGCCGTCCCCCGTATCCGTAACAATATATAATGATGCAAAGATTAACCGATTAGAATTTGGTCTCAAAGGTCAAAGTGTGTAATACGTCTATAACTTGAGAATGGCTAAAGGGATCTAATTCAAACTTGGTACAAGTATTATAATGAGGTAATAATGTGGGCGGAGGCATATCGGTCGACGTCATCACGTTGAAGAGTGTTGTTCTCGTTTGCTATATATTCATCATGGTATTTTACCATGGGCTTCCAAGCTAGTCGACTATAAATGGATGAGGTGTGTGTGCGTGCGTGTGCGTGTGTGTCCTTTGCTGTCATCTCCATTTGCGGGTTTCAGGAGGTGGAACGGAGTCCTCCCAGGACCCAAAGTATCCACCGCCACTTCGGTTGGGGATCACAGTTCATGGACCAATATGTTCAACTTTTTCAGAGTTTTGTTCCAAGGACTCTTTTCAGGATTGTCACCGAACCATGGATTGTCTCCAGTTGTAGTTAATTTGTGGTAATTTTCCCTGGTATCGTTTTTAACATTTCAGTCAGGTTCTTTTTCATCACTCCTGTTGCACCAATTATCACTGGTAAAATGTTGATGCTCTTCAGCTTCCAAGATCTCGACATCATTTTTGCGGTCCTGCCATTTGGTCATTTTCTTGATTTCTGCGTTGTTTAACCCAAAATCGCTGGGTACCGATATCTCAATCAACAATGCTGTCTTTTCCTTTTTGTTGCTGAGTACAATGTCCGGACACAATGCTTTGTTTTCTTTGTTCACGCTCGATGGAATCATCAGGTTGTACGTGAGCATGACGTCCTCATTTTCAATGATTGCCCTTTGTTCGTGTTTCCATGAGTTTTCTCTGGTACTGGGATGTTTAATTTTTTTCAGATTTGCCAATTAATCACTTTACAGACTTTGCTGTGCCGTTGTGTGTAAAGTTGTTCTGATAATAGTTTTTTTGCATCCCGAGAGCAGGTGACTAGTACTTCCTGTTTCTGTCTTGCAGAATCTACACTTGCCTATCTGACTGACTCAGACCCACCAACTTTTTTAATCCATTGGTGTAGTGTCCTTGATCTTGGCCATTTATTATGATTCGTTCTCCGTCCCAGTTGAGCTGACCTCTTCTTCGCCATTCCAATGAGCCTTCTTTGTCGATCCCAACTCTGTCCCATTATTTTTTGTATTTTCGTGCTCTTTTGTCATTCTCCCAGTTGTTGGTGTATATTTCTTGATATTTCCTTTTGTACATTTCTTTTGTCTTTTTTGCAATTGTTGGGGCTGTATTTGTCGTTTCATTTTCCTGTGCGGCATCCTCTATTCGCACGTTTTTGGAAATTATTTTCAAGGTGAGTTAGGGATACTTTTTCAGGTTTATGGTGTTCATGTTTATATAAAAATTGCATCCGATTGTCTGTTGAGCATTTCACATACTCAGCTAATCTTACACTCGTTGCTCTGTGAACCTGGTTGAGTTCCATCAGGCCGCTCCCTCCCTCTCATCTTAGCAGGTACAGGATGCATTGGTTTTTGTAAAACATTTTGTGGATGGTGAGGAGTTTTCTTGTTTTGATGTCTAACTTGTTGATTTCTGATTGGGCCCAGTTTATTATTCCGCAGCTATATTGGAACACCGGTACGGCGAGTTGGTTTATGGCTTTGATTTTGTTTCTTGGGGAGAGGTATGTTTTCAGGATCAGCTTCGTTCTACGTAGGTATTATTCCTTGGTAGTTATTCTGTGCAGTTGTTTGTGACATATTTTGGTGGCCCTCTTCTACTCCGAGGTATTTGATGCTCTCTTTTCTCGCTCTTGTATTGTTGTTTCGAGGTGAATTTTTATGTTGTCTGTTTTTGTTGGTTTACCTTGTACAAATGTGCACTTGTCTAGTGCAAATTCTATTAGAATGTCCTTGGAAAACCGTTTTTCTCGTTTTAGTTGTCAATTTTTCATCATTTGGCGAGAAGAGCTTTAAATCATCCATGTATAGTCGATGTGCCACCTTTCTTATTTATTTGGATGTTCGTCTATTAGTTGTTAGGGTGTATCCGTGTCCTTGTTCATTGATAAGATCACTTCGTGGGTCCAGAGCAAGACAAAACAGAAGGAGGAAAAGACTATCTCCCTGGAAGATTCCATGCCGTATCTTCACATCTGGTATTTTCACATTTCCTTAATGTCAATGTGGTATTCCAGAGCTCTATTGCTTTCTCAATCAGTTTTATTATTTTGGCATTGATTTTGTATTCTTGCATGAATTTTATCATCCAAGAATGTGGGGCACTGTCAAAAGCGTTTTTTTTCTTCTTTTTTGTGTAAAAGATCGAGGCTCGTGAAAGAGCTAACATTAATCACACAAAAAGTCAAACCGACACAAAAAACACAAAATAAGGGGAACAGTAGATAAGATGAGGAGAGAGGGGGAAAGAGACAAACACAACATTTGAGAGCAGGGACATCGAGACAACTGTGGGAGGGAGGGCTTGGGGGGGAGGTGGGAGAGGTATAAAACATATGGACACTGCAAGGACTTCCAGGAAAGAAGTTGGAATTTCAAAAAAGTGGATCTGGGGTGAATTAGCGGGGGTAGAAAAGATCAAGGTTTTGGATGGGGGAAGATAAGAGATGGTGGTGAACAGCTGTTTTAAAGACCTGGAGGGAGGAGTGGGATTGAAGGGAGTGGTGGGAGTTTGTTCCAGAGGTGGGAGAAAAGGGGAATGAAAGAGTGAAGGTGAGCAGAGATCCTAGATTTTGGCAGTTTAACCATAAGAGGGTTGCTGGCAGATCTTGTGCGACCTGTTGGAATATTTGGGGGACAGAGCACAGAGAGTTGGGGGAGCAAGGCCGGAGAGGACTCGGTAGAAGACAGAAAGACCACCAACCTGCCTGCGGTGAGTGAGTGAAAGGCCCTCGGAGTTAGCTTAATCGCAGGAGATTGCAATGATTCTGAAAGCTTTGGTTTCAACAGCGTGAAGACGAGCTCGTTGTGAGGCAGGAGCAGCAGCTCAGAGGGGAGAGCAGTGTTCCTGCTCTCCCCTCTGCGGATGAAAGCTTTGTATGTGGTGAGGAGCTCAGAAGTGCCCAGAAAGGACTTCGCACGACGGAGGATGCCCAGTCGGCGACTGGCTTTGGAGGCCAGCTTGGAAACGTGGTTTTCCCAGGAAAGATCATGGCAGATAGTGAGACCCAAAAGCTGGAGTGACAGAACTTCTTCAAGAGGATTGTTCAGAAAGTAGATTGGAGGGTTGTCGAGACGGTATTTTCGGAGAAACAAAGTGAGAGTGTGAGATTTGTCAGGATTGAAAGACATGTTCCACTTGTTTGACCAGTCTGCGATTTTGTCCAGGTATGCAGGGAGTGAGGAGGCTGCAGACTGCCGATCTGAGGGATGAGGAATGGAGCGGCAGAGAGTGGAGTCATCAGCAAAGAGATAGAGAGGATTTTCCAGAGTCGGAGAGATCATTGATGAAGACCAGAAAAAGCACAGGGCCCAGAACCCTGCCTTGAGGAACTCCAGCCTTGAACAGGAAGGAGAGAAGAGAGAATTCCATTCAGGGTCGCACCAATTCCATTCAGGACCACATTAATGCTTCTCGAGTTTGAAGAAGAAAAATTAGCTCTGATCATTAACAGATCGTTTGTAATGTTTTCCGAGTTTGAATAACGAGTTTGAAATTCACAACTCGAATCAACATGCTGTAACTCCAACAGAGGTCGATGGACGTTGTTGTTAAGTGTATCTATTTATGTGGAAGTGGCCGGTCGTATAATGAAAGCAGATTGCACAAAAAAAGAGGGAATAAAATAGCACAACAAAGGCAAGGCACCGCCCTAGGCATCGGGGGAGCGTCGGGAGGAAGGGAGGAAGGGGTGGGAAAGGGCTGCTTTCACTCGTCCATATATGTACGTTTTACTTTTTAAAGGAAGGGAATAAATAAAACATTTACTGAGGAGGGAGCACGGGTGTTCCATTACCAAGCTGCTTGTAGAGCACTCACCGAGCAGCCTAAGCACTTCAACAATACTGTTGAGATACTGGAGTGTCCCACAATGTCCGAATAAGACAAATTAACACTTTTTTTTACCTCACCTGGAACATGAAGTTTCAGGGGAGCTAATGCGATGGCACGTCGTCTGTCCATCACTCCTCGATGTAATCTAGTAAGTCCGTCAGTCAGTCCGTCCATAAACACCTGCAACTTCTTCTCCGAAACCACTCATGGGATTGCGACCAAACTTGGCACAAATTTTTTTTGTTGTGTTGTGACTAAAGTTTGTTCACGGCATTAAAAAAAAAAACTGCCCCTTTGGGGGTCTACAGAGAGTCAAAATGGGTCCAGGTTTGACCCCCCAAATATATATTTGCTTTCTTATCTGAAACTACACACACAATTTCGATGAAACTTCACCACCTGTGATATATCAAAGTTTGTCCACGGAATTAAAAAAAAATCTGTCCCCTTAAGGGTTTACGGCAGGGTTGCCCCCCAAAATCGGTGTTTGCTTTGTTCTCAAACTATACACGAAATTCAGATGAAACTTAACCAGAGGTATTGCTCCGAAGTTTAATAGTAGGAACTGCTGCTGAGGTCAATTTTGCAGTTGAAATTTTGAAATTCAGTTCAGGTGAAAAGATTATTGAGCTTTGCAGAAATTAAACAAAACCACAAACACTGGCATTTATAAACATTGTAATGTATGCAGGAATACAGCAATTTGTCGGTATGAAGATCAGTTATACTACCATTCTTTATATAAAGCTTGATACAATTATTGTATAGAAACCGACCTGTTCTGAGACAAGGCATACTTGAATGAGTGGACAAAATGGTGGAATTAAGACCCCAAGCTGAGCGACCTGAATGCAGGCTGACCAAAGGTAAGCCTGTGAGCGTAAATGATCTTCAAAAACACACCCAAACGCCCAGTTTTCATCCATGTAATCCCTTGGAGGTCGAGAAGTATACATACAAGGTTTGGGGCTGCTATGTTTCATGGTTATGGAGTTATGTAGGACGTGTGTCTCACACGCACGCACGCACACAAACACACACACACACACACATTATTATAGATTATCCCTTTGCCTCAATAAGGCAAAAGTCTCACATGAGAGGTGTGCTCTATTTTTCACAATAGTACCATGGTAAGTTTGACGAGATAGAAGGGGTGGGGAGATGTGGAGAAACAGCTAGAACAGGCAATGCAAGTGTACTTTCAGCAAAACAACATCAAGACGAGCTTCGACAAAGCATTCAACGTTCCAAGTGTTAACTCTCTCCCATTAGCTTCTCACCTGCCACGCACAATGAAAGGCCTGTGCTGTGATTGTTGCCCATGCTTGAAGTGTCCAGGGGTAGGAAAACCATTAAGGAAGGTGGTCCTTGGAAATGAGTTCTGCAGACAAATAAAGGAGAAGCAAAATATGCCAGTAAGATACTCAATAAATCAAAAAGTAAGTTTGTAAAATAAAAATATGTGGGAAATTATAAAACTAAACAAATTGTTCACATAAATATGCAGGGAGATTAAAGGAAGGTAGGTACCAAGTGTGTGTCATAGTAAGTGGCTGCTGGGGACCACGGCTGAGGCAACATTCCATATAATGGGTACTGTCCGTACAATGTCGGCATGTACACCGGTGGATGGAACGGTTGCTGAGGATATACTCCAGGTTCACCGATCTGACGACTCCCGTGTGCAAGGAATGTGCTCAAAGATGCCATGGGCTTGGCTTTAATGCGAGCCTGCCAGGATACAGTAATCACAACATTCAATCAGAAAAGCTTCATCAAGTCAAAGCAATCGCTCGTGCAAATTTGCAGGAAAATGCACCAATTGAAAATGCATTCAACAAAAGTGTTTTGGAAACTTTTTTCCCCTCAAAAAGATGGCACCTTCTTTCTATGATCAAATCAAGTTTTGCTTTGCCCATTTAGGATTTCCATCTGAGTGGCTCTATCATGGTGATGGGATTCCAAGTTAAAATCCCAGGTCCAATTTTAAAAAAAGATGCCCTTTTAGGGGTCTACGGGGGGCGGGGGGGTGGGGTGGGAGAGGGGGGTGGGTTGCCCCAAAAATAAGTATTTGCTTTCTTCTCAGAAACTACACATACAATTTCGATGAAACTTGACCACAACCTTCACCACCCGTGATGTACCAAATTTTGTTCACGGCATTAAAGAAAATCTTCCCCTTTGGGGTTCTTCGGGGGATTGTCCCCCAAAATTGGTATTTGCTTTCTTCTCAAACTACACACACAATTTCGATGAAACTTCACCACAACCTTAATCACCCATGATATACCAATGTTTGTTCGTGGGATTAGAAAAATTGGGGTCTTCGGAGGTATATGGGGTTGGGGGAGTGTTGACCCCCAAAATAGTTTTTTCTTTTCTTTGTTAGTTTAAAGTCTTATGATTATGTAAGTATGATTCTACATGCTGCCCTGCTGTCTTCTAGCAACCATTGAAATTGATTTCAAATACCTTTAGTTTGGTGCAGTATACCGTTTATTCTACCAGGTGAGCACCAGGGGTATTGCCCCTATGTTTTTTGTATACAGTGTTGAGAATCGTGGAAGAGCTTGAATACAGATCAGGAGACGGACAACACAAGGAACAGCATGCGGGGAATGGAACGAGGGAGGGCGTGGGGAAGGAAACAACAGCAGCAGGGTTGAGGGACAAAACAGAGGGAGACCCGGAGAAACAAAGGACATAGTTTCTATACTTCATGGACCGGCGTTTGTTTGTCACGCTACTCCTCCTCCGTTTCTCGCCCATTACATCCAGACTTGCTATACAAGATTAGCGTGACTCCAGTTAGTGTATAGGGGTGTTTTTATCTTTGCCGGTGCTCTTGGGGGTGGAGGATGGCAGGGACACAAATTCTCTATGTAAATGCATATTGTGTGGCACCACCACCCATTGGGAAAGGGCATTAACAATCCCCACCCTTTAAAATACAGTATTCCTGTCCCCACATTTCCCAGGGCAGTGGGGTGTTTTGAATTACAAACAGTAGGCACGTTTTTGCTTCATGCATGTAATTAGGGTTATTCGTTTTCTTTCCAGGAGCCATTTCCAGGTTTCGTCTGCGCATGCGCAAGATTGGTCGTCACGTCTCTTCAAAGCTGTCCCCGCGCGCACGCTTTCGAAGTTAAGTAATTTTTCACAATTGTGTTTTTGTCGAATCTGTATCTTTCTTTCGGTGTATGTACCTATTGGGGTGACTTTAATAGGTTTCTCGGTGTTGGTTTTTCATACCTGTGTACAGAATCGTCGTTTTTTTCGTATCGTGTATTCTGAGGCGTAGTGTAGTACTAGTAGGCTACCGTGTCAGCCCTTGGCTTGAGGCTTTTTTTTTGTCTCAGCGGTTCTTCGATCGCGCTGCAAATTACTTTCGGTCTCTGTTTTTCACGGTCTTTTCACCCCATACTTCCTTGTTTTAAAATCTCAAAAAAAAACCCCCAAAAAATACTTTCCTTCTCTGTTCTTATCCGTTTGTTCGTTCTTATTTGTTCGTTCGTTCTTCGACCACGTTGTTCGTGATCACGTGATCACGTTGTTAAAAAATGTTTCATCTGTCCCCTGAAGAACTTTATTTTGTCATATTCTATAACACCTTTTTCTTCTTCTTCTATAAAAGGATGCTTTCGACTTGCTCACCAAATCTATTCATTCCAAAAAAAAATTCCATCTCTTACAGTGCATCTTTCATTCATTCCCTAAACTCAGCAGAACTCCACCCATCCTTCAGCGTCCTCAAATGTATTTTTGACTCGAATGTCTCAAGAAACTCATTTTGCAATAAATGTTCGTTTCCCATGAATCGTACACTTTTCAAAATCCAATCTCACCCCTTCCCTCCAAATCTTCCCCATCACCCATCTTTCAAATCTTCCCCCTTGCCCGTCCCCCCCAAATCTTCCCCATCACACATCCCTTTCAAATCTCCCCCCCTGCCCCTTCCCTCCTAAACTCCCCCCACACCCCTCCCCTCCGAGACTCTCCCTCACTCCTCCCCTCCGAGACTCCCCTCTCACCCCTCCTCCTCCCCGCTTCTTCCCCCTTCCAACTTTCACCTTCTTCTCCCTCAACCTTCTGCCTCACTCTTCCCCCTCCTCAAATAACACCTCACTGCGCCTCACCCAATCACCATCAAACCTTTTGTCTGCCCCATTCTTCCCTTTCTCCAAGCTATTCTGTAATCTCTGACACACCTTCAACAGCTCTCCCTACCTCTTCCTCCTCTTCCACATCTTACCCTACCGCTCCCCCCCCCCCCCCCCCCCCGTTCTGTATCCGATGCTCCCCCTTCCTCTTCCTTAACAGTATGGACCTCAAACATCCGGGGCCTTCGCTCAAACTTAACTGATCTCTCCATACAGGTTGCTTCTGACAAACCAGACGTGATCTGCTTAACAGAAACCTTCCTCCTTCATGATGTCTCTGATTCCTTGGTATCTTTCCCAGGTTACTCCCTCCTCCGGTATGATAGACCTGAGCCTCGTCCTGGAGGTGGGGATGCTATCTTTATAAAAAAAACTCTCTTCCTCACTCGCCCTGCACTGCCCTCTCTCCACCTCACCCCCAGGAATACCTTTGGCTACGGCTTCCCCTTCGCTCCCACCTTTTGTTCATATGTGTGTTGTACCGTCCACCAAACAGTGATGATGACTCCATCTACATCTCGCTGTCTGATAATATGGACCAACTTCTATCTACCCATCCCAACTCTCTCTTCCTCATATGTGGTGATTTCAACTGTCACCATGCCAGTTGGCTGGGGGTGGGTACCTCTCTCACCAGCCATGGCTCTTCAGCAAAGGACTTCTGTGACTCACTGGGACTGACACAATCTGTCAATTTCCCAACCCGGATCTCAGTCAACGGAGCATCTTCTCTTCTGGACTTGGTTATGACTAACTTCCCTGAAAATGTCTGCTGCTCTTCTTCTGCTCCAATCGGCTCTTATGATCATGTGCTTGTTAAAGTGGACATCTCTCTGAACATTCTCAGAGAGCCTCTTCAGCGTCGACGAGTCTGGCATTTCACTCAGGCCAACTGGCACGGTCTTCAAGCAGCCATCAATCATGTGGACTGGTCTCCCATCTCTACTGCCTCTGACATCAACTCATCCTGGGAATTCTTCCAAAGTAAATTGCTCTCTCTCATGCACAGATTTATCCCATCTCGTCTTCAGTTGTCATACCCTTCCTCCCGTCCATGGTACACGGATTCTTGTGGTGAGGCTGTTGCCCAGAAACAACTTGCTTTCGTCTCCTGGAAAGAAAATCCAACGGAAGGAAATCTCATTTCCTTTCACAAAGCCCGAAACAAGTGTGTGTCCACCCTCAGGAGAGCCAGGAAACAAAATCTCTCCGTTCTCAGGACCGAACTCTCTTATCTGTCTCCCTCTTCCAAATCCTGGTGGCGTCTGGTCAAATCTGTTTCTGGTGTTTGTTCCCCCTCCATCCCCTCCCTCACCTCAAATGGCCACACAACTGACTCCGCACGTGAAAAAGCTGAATGCCTCAACTCTGTTTGCCTCTAAATCTTGTGTCCCAAACCCATCCCTCTCTGTACCCACTGTACCCAGTCGTACCCAGCTGCTCCTGGACTCTGTGTCCTTTCCTCCTGACAAGGTGGAAAAGTTTCTGTCAACCCTCGACTCTGATTCTGCAACTGGACCTGACGGCATCAGCCCACGGGTCCTAAAATCATGTTCTTCCGCTCTTTCACTCCCTCTCTCTGTTCTCTTCACCCTCTCTTTTGCTCAAGGTCATCTTCCATCTGCTTGGAAATCTGCCAACATCACCGCTTTGCACAAAAAGGTGCAAAAACAGATCCCAGCAACTACAGACCAATCAGCCTTCTCCCAATTATCAGCAAAGTCATGGAATCCATCATTGCTTCAGATATGAAATCTTTCCTCTTCTCCAATGGCTTGATCTCTGATCATCAATTTGGATTCAGACCTGGACACTCCACTCTGGACATGCTGCTTCTGCTTTCTCAACAATGGATGGAGGTCCTCAATGCCAAACAGGAAATTAGAGCAGTCTCCCTTGACATATCACGTGCCTTCGATACGGTCTGGCACCCCGCTCTGCTCACCAAACTCTCCTCTTTTGGTATCCATGGAAATCTCCACGCATGGCTGGCGGACTTCCTCTCTAGTCGTAGTCAACGTGTGGCCCTGAATGGGTTTCTCTCATCTCCTCTTCCTGTTCAGGCTGGAGTTCCCCAAGGCAGTGTTCTGGGACCTGTGCTTTTTCTGGTCTTCATCAATGATCTCTCTGACTCTCTTGAAAATCCTCTATCTCTTTGTTGATGACTCTACTCTCTGTCGCTCCATTCTTCATCCCTCAGATCGGCAGTCTGCAGCCTCCTCAATCTCTGCAGACCTTGACAAAATCACAGACTGGGCAAACAAGTGGAACATGTCTTTCAATCCTGACAAATCTCACACTCTTACGATGTCTCTCCGAAAAGACGGACTGGACAACCCTCCCATCCACTTTCTGAATAATCCTCTCCAAGAAGTTCTGTCACTCAAGCTTTTGGGTCTCACTATCTGCCATGATCTTTCCTGGGAAAACCACATTTCAAATCTGGCCTCCAAAGCCAGTCGCTGACTGGGCATCCTCCGTCGTGCGAAGTCCTTCCTTGGCACACCTGAGCTCCTCACCACATACAAAGCTTTTATCCGCAGCTCAATGGAATACTGCTCTCCCCTCTGGGCTGGTGCTCCTGCCTCACACCTAGCTCGCCTTCACGCTGTTGAAACCAAAGCATTCAGAATCATTGGAATCTCCCGCGATGAAGCTAACTCCAAGGGCCTCTCACTCACTCACCGCAGGCAGGTTGGTGGTCTTTCCGTCTTCTACGGACTCCTCTCTGGCCTTGCCCCCCCAGCTCTCTCTGGGCTCTGTCCCGCAAATATTCCGACAGGTCGCACCAGATCTGCCTGCAACCCTCTTATGGTTAAACTGCCAAAATCAAGACTCTCTGCTCACCTTCACTCCTTCATTCCTCTTTTCTCCCGCCTCTGGAACAAACTCTCTCACTCTCTTCAATCCCACTCCACCCTCCAAGTCTTTAAAACAGCTGTTCACCACCATCTCTTATCTTCCCCCATCCAAAACCTTGATCTTTTCTACCCCCGCTAATTTCACCCCAATTCCACTTTTTTGAAATACCAACTTCTGTCCAGGAAGTCCTTGGTGTCCTTGTGTTTTATACTTCTCCTCCCCCCCCCCCCCCCTCCCCATGCCTCCTCCCCCCGGGCCCTCTCCCTTCCACACATCTCCCTGCTCTCGGATGTTGTGTTTGTGTGCTTCCCCTTCTCTCCCCATCTTGTCTTCCGCTCCCTCTTTTTGGGTATTTTGTTGTCTGGTTGATTTGTTTGTGAAGTAAATGTTAGCTCTTTCACGAGCCTCGATTCAGTATACAAAAAAAAAAAAAAAAAAAAAAAAAAAAGGAGCAATTGGGGTGACTGTCAGTTACCTATACACCACCCAAATAAAGGTATGTAGGAAAACATGTTGCATGCTTGGAAGATGATCGCCCATAGGGCGGGTATTCTGCTAGTGGTGAAGAATTACAACAAGGGTAGGACTCAGAGGGTGAACAAGATGGATACAGCTGCAAACTCATTCACATAAGTTTAAGGAAAAACGAGAAACCTGGAAAGACGTGAGCTTGGGGAGAATTAATGGGGTTGAAAATACCATGGTTTTAGATGGGGACTTTTGGTGATGTAGATTGTAGATGGGCCTTTTGGCTTTTCTTGCTATAATTGGTGGTGTTTAATGGATTTTCAAATGATGGTAGAATCATAATATATTGCGATAGACATCTAAATTTGGGCCGAAACTGTGGCTTCTTCAGATTTCACCTTCAATATTTGACTGGCCCTTGTACTGAACAATATGGAGATGTAATGGATAGATTTGAGGAATTCAGCTATCACAACTTGGATTTCATGTCCCGTGAGCAACCTCGAGCCATTATCCAAGATCCCATTACAAGTGCCCTGGAAAGTGTTCTTCTGAGGTTATACAGATCTGAGTTATCGAAGTGAGGCAAATTAAGTCTGCCGTATATATTATGAGATGCTAATAAGATATTTCTAATAGATATGAGATTATCTACCAATATTAGAAATTGGCCCTATTCATTTGTACAAAGGGAATTCACTTTACATAATGGTAAAAATAATTAATTAATAAGGCACCACATTTTTGCCCAATTTTTTTTTACAAGGCAGATGGATTTTAATTTCTCATTTTCCGAATTTACAAGCACCAAAGGAACAAGCGTCACCCATGTATATACAGTCATGTGAAAAAGTAAGTACACCCCATGTAAAGTTTTGACTTTTTCAACATATTTCAACATACAGCTATTTGATCTTCATTTCAACAATATTGATAGACTAGCCGAAACCCATGGAACATCCACTGAAGGGAGGATGTGGTGTATGGATGGAGTGTACCATATTGGATGGCATAGGGGATTTGCTTGTCCGAGTAAGAGTTAGGAAGAAAGATGAGAATGAAGAGTGCGTATATGAACAACGTATTCATTGCAATCTACTTAAATGACAACGCTACGATATACTTTTGAAAAATGAATGGATTCGTAATAGGAATCGGCATAGCACCACTCTGGGATTGTCCACTCAGTGGACGGCTTGCTTCGCCTTCACCCATCAGACGCCAATAAGATGGCGTCGTATGGGCAGTTAATCGGATGCTTTTGGGCCCCAACGTTGGCTAATTCAGATTTTTCGAGTATGGCTGTACGTGATAAACAAAGAGCGCGGTTCGTAGATCGTAAATCCATTAGTGCCGTGGGCATCGGGTCACTGGGTGCGACGTAAAAGGGATAACAAAGTCGAGTCCTTACGCTATTATTATCTATCTATAATTCCAGTAATCTCTGTGTGTGTGTGTGTGTGTGTGTGTGTGTGTGTGTGTGTGTGTGTGTGTGTGTGTGTGTGTGTGTGTGTGTGTGTGTGTGTGTGTGTGTGTGTGTGTGTGTGTATGTGTGTATGTCTGTGTGTTTGTCTGTGACCGCTGTTTCTCGACAACCACGGGTCCGATATACTTGAAACTTGCCAGGTATATTGCTGGGGACCCGAGGATGTGCCTTTTCAAGGTTTCATATTAATCGGACAAGTAGTTACCGAGCTATGTCCAAAAAACGATTCAACCAATCAGAGAGCAGCGAGTTATCACGTGTGCCGAACGTGGCGAACAGACTCTGCCTCGGACGGCACATTTGAGAGCGTATTCATTTATTTCACGTTGGCAAACTATGTTGCCGCTATGTTGGCGTTAAACTATGTTTTAAAACTAATTAAAACTAATTTGCGATTCTTTCGCTTTCCTGTGCGTTTGTGCACGCTATGGCGATTTCTTTACCAAACTCCGCAAGCCGTTCGCTTTGGACCAAACCATTTCATGTAAATAGAGGGGGGGGGGGATTGTCACCGTACTCGCAAGCCGTTCGCTTTGGACCAAACCATTTCATGTAAATAGAGGGGGGGGATATAATTTTAGATATAGATATAGTACGGGCATGCCCTAGTATAGATAAAGGTGATATAATATAACAAATATCATGAAACATTTACATTTTGCAGTCCATTGTATAATTTAAATAAACAAAAATGCAAATTTCACATGTGGAAAAAGTAAGTACACCCATACATTTATCACTACTTCAAATACCTAAAATTAGAATCAGGTGCACCAGCTCAGGTGGAAATGATGAGAACATCGTTCGAGAGGATGTTGGAGGAACCTGTCTTATTTAAACCTCAGACATTTAGTTTGGTTTGCTCTTTGTTGTTGAAGTGGGTGGTGTCACCATGCCTAGATCAAAAGAGCTATCTGAGGCCTTCAGAAATAAGGTTATAGATGCATACGAGTCTGGGAAGGGATTTAAAAAGATCTCCAAACAATTTGAAATCAATCATTCGACTGTCTGGAAGATCATCTACAAGTGGAGAAGATTCCAAACAACCGCCAACGTGTTCAGGCCAGGCCGCCCCAGCAAGTTCAGCCCGAGAGCAGACCGCAAGATGCTGAAAGAAATCTCTAAGAACCCCAGAATGTCATCACGGGACGTACAGGTAGCTCTTGCCACTGTTGATGTCAAAGTGCACGAGTCCACCATTAGAAAGAGGCTGCACAAATTTGATCTACATGGGAGGTGTGCCAGGAGGAAACCTTTGCTGTCCAGAAAGAACATCAGGGCAAGACTAAAGTTTGCCAATGAACACCGAGGCAAAGACCAGCACTTCTGGAATAATGTTCTCTGGACAGATGAGTCAAAGGTAGAGCTATTTTGCCACAGTACCAGCAGACATGTTTGGCGAAAACCAAATACAGCATTTGACCACAAGAACCTAATACCAACTGTAAAGCATGGTGGTGGAAATATTATGGTTTGGGGTGGCTTTGCTGAATCAGGGCCTGGGCAGCTCACCATCACAGAATCCACGATGAATTCTTAATTGTACCAGAGGGTGCTTGAGGATAATGTGAGGCCATCTGTCGGAGAGTTGAAGCTCAACCGAAGGTGGACCTTGCAACATGACAATGACCCTAAACATACCAGTAAATCCACCAAGTTATGGCTGAAAAGAAAGAAATGGAGGGTTCTGGAATGGCCAAGTCAAAGCCCGGATATAAATCCCATCGAGATGTTGTGGGGGGATTTGAAACGAGCTGTGCATGCAAGAAACCCCTCAAACATCGCACAGCTGAAAGAATTCTGCATGGAGGAGTGGGCAAAAATTTCTCCCAGTCGATGTCAGAGACTGGTAGACAGTTATAAGAAACGCCTACTTGAGGTTGTTTCTGCCAAAGGGGGCAATACCACCTATTAGAGCCAAGGGTGTACTTACTTTTTCCACATGCGAAATTTGCATTTATGTTTATTTAAATTATACAATGGAGTACAAAATGTAAATAAAAAAATATAAACCACCTTTAGAGGCCATTTTTCCCCGCAAAGCGGGGGTTGGCCTTTTTCGGGAACCGTGGTTGTTGTTGTTTTTTGGTCCCCTTTTTGAAGCAATGTTTTACGGCCGGATGCCCTTCCTGACGCCAACCCTTTTTGCCGCCTTTAACGACAAACAGGGAATTACCAGTGAACTGGTACTCAATTAGCCGACCTCTGAAGGATGACAGGCTGAGTCAACCCCCCTGGCGTTAATTCAGCGATTGACCGGGATTCGAACCCAGGATCCTAGGATCCTAAGCCGGCACCCTAGCCGCTATCCCAACACCAGGGAGTACAAAATGTAAATGTTTCATGATATTTGTTATATTATATCACCTTTATCTATCAATATTGTTGAAATGAAGATCAAATAGCTGAATGTTGAAATATGTAGAAAAAGTCAAAACTTTACATGGGGTGTACTTACTTTTTCACATGACTGTACATACACAATGGAAAGCAGTATAGCAGCATATTACATTTCATGCGATTGTTTATTTTATTTTTTCTTCAGACAAAGCCACAAATTGCATTTCAGCGAGCACGCATGCCATTCATGCTATATTTATTAAACATGTGGGCTAATTTTATAATGTGCTCCTCTTCCAACAGATGTTTCACACCTCCTTTACACAACATTTGTGAATCCCTGCTCTATACGCAGACTTGAAAACTCCACTAAAAAACAGCTGTGCCAGCTGAGAGGGACATGTGCCAGGTGAGAGGAACATGTGCCAGGTGAGAGGAACATGTGCCAGGTGAGAGGAACATGTGCCAGGCGAGGGGAACATGTGCCAGATGAGGGGAGCATGTGCCAGATGAGAGCAGAAGGTTGTACTGCCCTTGGGAAGTCTATCCTGCTAGTGATAATTATTTGTCATTTGTGGCACATTCGACTAGCAATTCCATTTTCCAACTCATTTAAACATTTACAGCCGTTAATATTTATTTAATGCGCTTGCTTGTGGTTCCAGCATGGATTTGACAGTTGTCGAGGGTGGAAGATAACTCGTACATGAAACTCTGATACCATTTTACAATTATAGAATTGCTCCAAAGTGGAATCACTTATTTCCCGACACATTAAAGAAGGAGTTTCTTGGTTTCAAATACCAAGAAAAATACCAAAAAATATTCTTTTCCCCTCTCCTCTAAAAGGAGAGGGGAAAAGAAAAAAGAAATATATGGGAGCCTATAGGTAGGGTGAGTGTGGGAAGGCCTAGCAGGAGTAAAGACTATGGGTATGAATAGAGATGGCCCACTAATTGCTTGTCACATTTTAAACTTACCTTTATTTGTCTGCCAAGGAAGGTTTTGGCATCTTCTCTCAAGAACCTGTATGCCTGAAAAGCAAAACATTTATTGAAACAGTTAATGATTCTTGGGAATCAGATAATGCCAAATGCTTTCAGTCGTGTCAATGGGGGAAACGTCTGTCAGAGTACCACACTTGGAAGAACGGACGCATGTGCAAGGGTGCACGCAGAGACACAGACACAGACACACACACAAACACACACACAGTGAAGTTGTGCCTTTGTACGTTTCCTTTGATTCCATGGAGATTTCAAACAAAGACGTGCACATAAGCAGTACGCATGTTTTTGCTTCATATACACAACCAGAGTTTGTTTGTTTATTTCCCCAGGAGTGATCGACGCAGCCTGTATACCACCCTCCAAATAAAGGGATGTGCCAGAAGAACGTGTTTCATATGCTTGGAAAAATAGACCGTAGGGTGGGTACTCTTCTGGTTCAACCAATTAACGGTGATAAGTCATGTGTTTATAATTGCAAATTAACAACCTTTATAAATGTGCATTAAACAAACTACTTGAATAAGTCACAAGAACTGCCATTTTACAGTTTCGGTCAATACTTTGTGTGTCTGTCCTATGCCTTCTTGAGTGACATTACTCTTTTACCCAATGCTTCCTGTTTTCAACTGAAGAACTCCTAATGGAATATGGTACCAAATATCCTATAGTACATTCCACAGTTCTATAAGCAGGGCTCTCCACACTTTCTGAAATACCTGCATGCAAAATAAAAAGCAGGTATATGAAAACGTTGAAGGCCGGGGGTTTGGGGGCCACCTAAGTAGTAGTAGTAGGGAAATGGGGGTTCTAAAACTCACCCAATTTTACATGCAAGCGAATGGGGAAAATGCGTAGGAACTTATGGGCCACCCACCAAAAACCCCAAAAACATCTGTCTATTTCTCCCTTTCCCATCTAAACCATTAACAACAGTTAAATCATCAATAGACCCCCAAACCCTTCATTGATTCGAAAACACCCAATTTTACATTGAAGTGAATGGAAAAAAGGGAAAAACTATTTCTAAAACACTCCCTTAACCCTTAAAAATTCCTCCTATTTCTCCCTCTTCCTCTTGCAAACCAACGAATATTTATTCACAAGCCACGCCCACTTTTTCCATTATTCCATTGATCATACCCTAAAAAATCCGTCTATTTCTTCCACTTTCAAATAAACCTATTATCAAATATTAAATCCTCAATGGACCAATAATTACAAACCACACCCACTTCTTGATAAACCATGCCCACTATTTCCAAAACACCCATAACCCTTAAAATTTTTGTCTGTTTCTCCCTTTCTCATCTAAGCCATTAACAAAGGTTAAATCCTCAACAGACCCCCATATTTTCTTTGAACTCATATAGAGAGCCAATAAATATCTGACTATGTCTCACTTTAGGGAACAAATCAATTTTATTTTTGCTCTCATCACCATCCAATATATTGATAAACTGTATGTTAGGATTTGGTTCCTGTGTTAGGTATCTGTGTTGGGCAGAGATAAAATGATAAACCTCTCTCAATGCTCTGGTGCCCCTCCTGAACCACATATCATTTTAAGATTATAGTACACATTGTCTTGACAACCATCAAAGTTTTCTGTCCATTCAAGGATGTTTATTTTCTTTACATCTTCTAACTTACTCGTATTTAAATTTATCCGCTTATTTATTTTATCTACTTTCAACCCTGTTATTTCTTCAATAAGACTTATTTGATATTTATCACATTCATGATGTTTTCCATTATTATACCAAGGCTGTGATTTTCTCCACTCTTTGGTTTGGTTAATGTTTGGTTCTATCATTCATATACCAGTAAAAAAGGCAGCGGGAGCCCGTTAAAACCCCCCATTCACTTTTATATTAATTCTTATGTTTATCTTAACATTTATACTTATCTTTTAAATGTCTTAAATATTATGTTTTTCTTAAATCTTATGTACAGACTTGGCATTTAATATGGAATTTTTTTTTTCCTTGACTTGGGTTTACTTTCTTAACTCAGTATATCAATCTGGTGAGTTTCTTTCACACTTTGGTGATTTATTTGCTAAAAGAACGATGTCACTGATTGTCTGTCGCAGCAAGAAGTCAACAACAGGATTATATCACAGGTGGCGTGGCAAAATGTATGGACAGGTGCATTTGATGATTGGCTTCACAGTCGGGTATACAAGGGTTGTTGCGTTCTGTATCAGTGGAAAACAACTGCTGCACGTCTCCAAAAGTTATTGCCGCTTCCTCTGGAGATGGTCCGTCAACTCGACAATGCTGTTTGTCATGGAGTGGTGGCTTTACGAAATTACGGCATGAAACAGCGTGCTATTGCTCGGCAGTATGGCATCACTCAAGGTCAGGTGTCAAAGATCCTGAAACGAAATGCTCAGAGGGGTGTCCTTACTCCAATACCGAGGCCAGGACGTCCCCGCAGAACTACAAGCAGGGATGATCGCCAGCTGCACCGGTTAGTCCGCAATGGCCGTACCAAGTCAGCTAATCGGCTTAGGTCTGAGTGGCAGCAACTGACAAATGTGCCTGTATCCAGAAGGCTAGTCAACCAACGACTGGTTCAAGCAGGCTATCGTGCCAGGCGTCCCGTGAGAAAGCCACGCCTGACCAGACAACACCACCAGCGCCGATTGCAGTGGGCCAGAGAGCACCGTCAATGGCAGCCAGGACACTGGAATCACGTGACCTTCAGTGACAAGTCTAGATTTCTGGTCTATCGTCAAGATGGCCACGTCCGAGTGCGCAGACAAGTGCATGAAGCCCACAACGAAGATTGTATCATGCCAAGAGTCCAAGCTGGAGGTGGTGGGGTGACCGTTTGGGCTGCTTTTCATGCAGGGGGCAAAACTGACCTGGTTGTTCTGAATGGAAACCTGAACCAGTTCAAGTACAGGGTCATTCTGGAAGAAACATTGCTTCCATTTGCTCGTGCAGCCTTTCGAGGAAACTTTGTCTTCCAAAATAACAATGCACGGCCTCATCGTACTCGCATGATCCAACACTTTCTTGCTGACCGTGGTGTAGAGCATATGGATTTGGCCTGCCATGTCCCCGGATATGAATCCGATAGAGAACTTGTGGGCAGAATTAACGTGTCAAATCGACCACTTGGACCAGCAGCCGACCTCTGTGCGTGAATTGCAGCAGGCTATTGTCACTGCATGTCAAGCGATTCCTGTCCAAACCTTGGCAAATCTCGTGAACAGCATGCCTCGACGTGTACGTGCTCTCCTGAATGCTCGTGGGGGTTACACGAAGTACTGAACTGTAATTTTACTGTCCGTAATCCCAGTCGTAATTTAACTTTTGTTTTTGTTAAAAAAAAATTGGGCTAATGTGCAAAATAAAGAGATACTTCTGGAAAACGCACAGAAGTTTAACACAGTACTGTCCATGAATTGAGTTCGATATCAGTGTGCATCACTTTCAAGGATCAATTTTTTTTGTTTTGAAATGTCAAATGTGGTTTTTGTTTCTTTTAAAGGTCACATTAACAAAATCTAGAATAATTTCAACATAATTCCAATGAACTTTTGGTTCTAAGACATCTTGAAAAGTAAGTTCACCCCCACAAAAAAAATATTCCATATTAAATGCCAAGTCTGTATATCTTAACACTTATACTAATCGCACGTGACAAAAGTTGACATCGCATGTGACAAAGCCGAATGCCTCAACTCTGTGTTTGCCTCAAAATCCTTAGTCCCAAACCCATCTCTCTCTGTTCCCACCTTTCCCAGTCGAACCAAACTGCTCCTGGACTCTGTGACCTTCTCTCCTGACAAGGTGGAGGAGTTTTTGTCAAACCTCGACTCTGATTCTGCAACTGGACCAGATGGCATCAGCCCACGGGTCCTAAAATCCTGCTCTGCCGCTCTATCTCACCCTCTCTCTGTTCTTTTCACCCTATCTTTTGCTCAAGGTCATCTGCCAGCATCCTGGAAATCAGCAAACATTACCGCTTTACACAAAAAAGGTGCAAAAACAGATCCTTGCAACTACAGACCAATCAGCCTGCTCCCAATTATCAGCAGTCATGGAATCCATCATTGCTTCGGATATGAAATCTTTCCTCTTCTCCAATGGCTTGATCTCTGATCATCAATTTGGTTTCAGACCAGGTCACTCTACTCTGGACATGCTGCTTCTGCTGTCTCAACAATGGATGGAGGTCCTCAATGCCAAACAGGAAATCAGAGCTGTCTCCCTTGACATATCACGTGCCTTCGATACGGTCTGGCACCCAGCTCTGCTCACCAAACTCTCCTCCTATGGTATCCATGGAAATCTCCATGCATGGCTTGCGGACTTCCTCTCTGGTCGTAGTCAACGTGTGGCCCTGAATGGATTTCTCTCATCTCCCCTTCCCGTTCAGGCTGAAGTTCCCCAAGGCAGTGTGCTGGGCCCTGTGCTTTTTCTGGTCTTTATCAATGATCTCTCCGACTCTCTGGAAAATCCTCTGTATCTCTTTGCTGATGACTCCACTCTCTGCCGCTCCATTCCTCTTCCCTCAGATCGGCAGTCTGCAGCCTCCTCACTCTCTGAAGACCTGGACAAAATCACAGACTGGTCAAACATGTGGAACATGTCTTTCAATCCTGACAAATCTCACACTCTTACTATGTCTCTCCGAAAAGATCGACTGGACAACCCTCCCATCTACTTTCTCAACAATCCTCTCCAAGAAGTTCTGTCGCTCAAGCTTTTGGGTCTCACCATCTGCCATGATCTTTCTTGGGAAAACCACATTTCCAAGCTGGCCTCCAAAGCCAGTCGCCGACTGGGCATCCCCCGTCGTGCGAAGTCCTTCCTAGGCACACCTGAGCTCCTCACCACATACAAGGCTTTCATCCGCAGCTCAATGGAATACTGTTCTCCCCTATGGGCCGGTGCTCCTGCCTCACACCTGGCTCGGCTTCACGCTGTTGAATCCAAAGCTTTCAGAATCATTGGAATCTCCCGCGATGAAGCTATTAGTCTAGGGCGATTAGTAATTTCGTGTTTTTTGTTTGTTAAAATTGATTTAGCAATGGATTCTGCTTCAGAATATTATAGAGATGTAAAAAAAATAGGGTTCCATTTTTTCTTTTACGTCTAATAGGTAGTAATTCGAAGAAATCCAAGATGGCCGCCATAAAATTTGGAAAATACACTTTTGTGCATATCTTTGTATCTAGATATCATATAAACATGAATAATATGTCCTTTTATATGTTTTCAGACCCAAGGAAGCCATATCTGCCATTGTTTTTTACAGAAAAATGCAAGGAAATTAAAATAGTGGGCAATATACCAGCCAAAATGGAGACGGCCGTCGTGAAATCGGATCGTATAATTTCCCAATTAGAATCGATTCAATAAACAATC
The DNA here is from genome assembly GCF_964187855.1 of Myxine glutinosa. Lineage (NCBI taxonomy): Eukaryota > Metazoa > Chordata > Myxini > Myxiniformes > Myxinidae > Myxine > Myxine glutinosa. The sequence continues at coordinate 22,864 of NW_027617940.1, read as the reverse complement.
TTCACTGATAACATTTATTTTGAATACACACACACGCACACGCGCACACACACACACACACACACACACACGCACACACGCACACACATACACACACACCTAAACATAAACGATCAATGAACATAAACGATCACATAAACGAATGCCTCATTCATCCTCATCCATATCTATCACACGCGGTTCATTGATGTTTGCTTTGTTGTTACAACTGTAACCCACACACCCACAAACTTCAGTACAAGGAATATTGTTATTGCGACAGCTACATCTTCCCATACACCCTTTCTTGCACCCACAGTTCACGAGATTCATTATTGCTTCTGGGGCTGGAGGATTCAGGCATCGACTTGGGGCATAAACCCCATCATCCGAAAGTAACTGCCAACCATACTCGACAGGTGATGGAAGGGACGGATGGCTTTCTGCTGCCTTTCTCCATATCATTGCGATATAATGTGCTCGCTGAACGTGTAACTTTAGCGAACCAGTGGTAGGTGGAAGACTCTCTCCCTCAGCAGCACGGTTGGAGAATAAGAACCAGCGAAGCTCGTTTACTTTCGTGTGAACTTTAGACTTGTACAGCAGACAGACGAAGCGTTCCAGCTGGGAACACACTTCTGGTGACGGATCAGTTTGTCCCAAAGACTCCAGAGCCTCCCATATCTTGTTGTCACATGTCATGAAGACCTTAAAGCACCAGTCCTTGCTCCTGCCAGCGAACCTTCCAGACATGTCACTTCCCGTGAATGCGTGGAATCCAAGTATTGCAGACGCACGTTTCTCTCCTAGCATGCCATGAATAGGTTGGACTGCAATGCTCCTCCTCAACTTTCCCTTCCCAGTGAGAAACCTCGTAGCAGGTGGTAGATCGTGAAATCTCTGAATCAGTAGGAGGAAGATATCGGTATCTGGCGAATCAATGATAACTTCTGCATCTTTGTCGACTGTGAGAGCATGCAGAATTAAGAGTGTATCGGCCTCTTCTTGGCTGTGCGTGAGTAGACTGTCTGGAACTTCAGTGTTGCCCGTGGTCTTAGTTCCTGATGTCACCATGAACTTCTTCAACTTGTTTGGATGAGCCTTGCTGTAAGATAGACACTTCACAGCCAAGTACTCTGTAAGCTCTGCCTTGGTCTTCACATTGGAAAGGAAATCTTTGAGTGAAATCTTCTGGATCAATGTACTATCCCTGACGTGATAGTATGTTGATTTCCCCTTTGTCCTCTTTAGGCGCATTTTGCCTTTCAGTGAGTTATCGATGTATCGGTCGAATACCAACCTCACGTCATCATAATGCACGGCAATATTTTCGAGGCGTTCAATGAACGATTGAGCAAAGTCACTGCATGTAATCATTTGTTCTGTTTTGGAGATCCCGTTAACAAGAGCCATGCCATCAATGATTTTATCACTCTATGGCGAGAAGTAGTCTCGTTTTCATTGATCACTCCTGATCTTGTGGTTGTGTCTGGGTTTTGGCTGATCTGAGAGGGTTCCTGCAAATTTTGGCTTGAGATTTCATAGTCAGTTGATGGGTCATTAGTTTCTTCCCCAGCGTGTGCTGCTGCATCATTCAAAGCGGCAATTCCCGCGTCTTGATGCTCATTGATTTCTGTCGAAATAGGTTCTCCTGGTGGATCATGTACATCCTGCTCTTCAGGCTCAGCCAGATGCTCAAGTTGACGAAGGATTTTTGCCTTGTCGTATGCCAACAAGAGGGATCCATCAGATGCAAATAAAGAACGTGGAACGATGCCAAATTCATAGGTGCCAATACATTCTTTCAGGTCGAGCTCTGGTCGGCTCCGTGAGATAACGATGAACCTCTGCAACAATCCTCGCTCTTCTTTGACTTTGATCAGCTTGTCGCCCGATCTCACTTCTGTTGTGGCATTCGAACTCTTGAATGTTCGAAGTTTTCTTTTCGTCATTTTGTCCCACACAGAAAGTTTTCCCTCAGCTAAACGATCTGTGGCAAATTGCTGGAACATCTGTTGTCCGATCTCGTCGCGCTCTAAGATGTCGCTGGACACTTTTTCATTCATGACTTCTTTGGTGAGCAGGTTGTAGACCTCGTCTACTTCCTCTTCCATAAATGGATCGCCATGTTCACGGAACACCCTAGAAAGCTTGGAGGCATGGCTCATCACCCGGGAAAGCTTTCCCCCCGTGATTTCGTGGTGTTGTTTTCTGCTCTGGCTTTGTTTTGTTTGAGGGCCGGCTGAAATGAACATCGGCAATGTTGTCTAGGATCAATTGTTTCAGGTATGGCTTATAACTATGGTTGTCTGAGACCGGAAAGTCGTGCTCCTTAAGTAAATTGACATAGGTTACATGAATTTCATTCATATTCAGCACAGCATTTTCAGTAGTATCATTCAACGCAGTTTCAACAATTTCAATGAGTTCAAGGTCTGATAACACCTGACCAAAGTTAACATTGGTTGTTTCTGTTTGTTTTTCCGTCTTAACTATAGCACGTTTGGCCTTAACTACACATGGTAAATGATATTTCATGTCCTCAGCCATTGCTTGCAATGGGTCAGGCGAACTTATGACACTGTTCAGTCTCACTTTCAGATTGTCATTACTTGTTTCTTGGCCAATGTTTCTGATCTGGAGTCCCATGTTCTTTGTTGACACATTGTGTAGTTCACTTCCTCTGTCTTCCTGGCATATGACACATCTGAGCGCGTCAAATGTCTGTTCTCGGGAACACCTTCTGGATGTTGACGTGCTTTCCCCTAGATCACTAGAACTTGGTCGTCCTCTCTTTTTCAGTCGGATTTCTGCGGCACTGCCTGATGTTGTTCCTTTCTCAAACCTAGCCTTTGCTCGATCAATGTGCATCTTATTGGTAACATCTTTGTAACAAGCTTTATGGTAGCGGAGACCTTTTGCGAGCAATTCTTCAGCAGAGGAATATTGCAAACGTCTATTCAATGATGCAAACTTTGTTTCACCATACGTGTACTGTTCCTCAGCACCTGCCATCAGTTTCTCGACAGAGGAGAGTTTTGGTTTCGTTACAAAGGTTGTATAGTCTGTTTGCCCTATGGCCATTTGGCATACAAAACAAAGTCCGAAATCTACTGACTTCTCAATCTTCCTGGGTGGTGAGTCACTCATCTTGAAGGTAGGTGTAATTTTCTAGACACTCTTGAACTGTCGTCGGTCCTGCAAAGATAGATACTACTATTCAGATTCACATTTCGTCAACACAGTCAAAACCAGACCTTAACTAGATGGTGGAAACTTAATTAACCGATTTCATGCCGGCCGACCCCACTTTGGCTGGTATATGTCCACTATTTTATTTTCCTTGCATTTTTCTGTAAAAACAATGGCAGAAATGGCTTCCTTGGGTCTGAAAACATATAAAAGGACATATTATTCATGTTTATATGATATCTAGATACAAAGATATGCACAAAAGTGTATTTTCCAAATTTTATGGCGGCCATCTTGGATTTCTTCGAATTACTACCTATTAGACGTAAAAGAAAAAATGGAACCCTATTTTTTTTACATCTCTATAATATTCTGAAGCAGAATCCATTGCTAAATCAATTTTAACAAACAAAAAACACAAACAATATTGTTATGACATATGGGCCTGCACTATATCTCTGAGGGCCTTTCACTCACTCACCGCAGGCAGGTAGGTGGTCTTTCTGTCTTCTACCGACTCCTCTCCGGCCTTGCTCCCCCAGCTCTCTCTGTGCTGTCCCCCAAATATTCCTACAGGTCGCACAAGATCTGCCAGCCACCCTCTGATGGTTAAACTGCCGAAATCTCGGCTCTCTGCTCACCTTCACTCTTTCATTCCTCTTTTCTCCCGCCTCTGGAACAAACTCCCACACTCACTTCAATCACACTCCTCCCTCCAGGTCTTCAAAACAGCTGTTCACCACCATCTCTTATCTTCCCCCATCCAAAACCTTGATCTTTTCTACCCCCGCTAATTCACCCCAGATCCACCTTGTTTGAAATTCCAACTTCTTTCCTGGAAGTCTTGGCAGGGTCCATATGTTTTATACCTCTCCCACCCCCCCCCCCCCCCTTCCCATGCCTTCCCCCCAAAGCCCTCTCCCTCCCACAGTTCTCTCGATGTCTCCATGTCTCTCGGTCCCTGCTCTCAAATGTTGTGTTTGTGTCCTTCCCCCTCTCTCCCCATCTTGTCTACCGCTCCCGATGTTATTTGTTTTGTGTGTCTGTTTGTCTTTCTGTGTGATTAATGTTCGCTCTTTCACGAGCCTCGATCTTGTATAAAAAAAAAATAAATAAAAAATAAAAAAATCTTAACTTTTATGTTTATCTTTACTTTTATGTTTATCTTAGCTCTTATGTTAATCTTTTTTTTTTTTTTGTGGATACAGAATCGAGGCTCGTGAAAGAGCTAACATTTATTTCACAAACAAATCAAACAGACAAACAAAATATATAAAAAGAGGGAGCGGAAGACAAGATGGGGAGAGAAGGGGAAGCACACAAACACAACATTTGAGAGCAGGGAGATGTGTGGGAGGGAGAGGGCTTGGGGGGAGGAGGCGTGGGAAGGGGGGAGAAGTATAAAACACAAGGACACCAAGGACTTCCAGGACAGAAGTTGGTATTTCAAAAAAGTGGAATTGGGGTGAAATTAGCGGGGGTAGAAAAGATCAAGGTTTTGGATGGGGGAAGATAAGAGATGGTGGTGAACAGCTGTTTTAAAGACCTGGAGGTTGGAGTGGGATTGAAGAGAGTGAAAAAAAAATTGGGCTAATGTGCAAAATAAAGAGATACTTCTGGAAAACGTACAGAAGTTTAACACAGTACTGTCCATGAATTGAGTTCGATATCAGTTTGCATCACTTTCAAGGATCAATTGAAAAATTAACGTTACGAAATACGCTGATGATGTCATAATTTTAAAACCCGAAGGTTTTTTTAACATTTAAGGTGTGCTGTAGTTGCTCTGGGACATACTGATTCCGAATATGAAGTTGAAAAATTAACGTTCCGAAATACGCTGATGACGTCATAATTTTAAAACGCGACGTTTTTTTTTTTAGTTGAGATTTTATTCGAATTCGAATTCCATTAAATTTCAACTGTTGGAAACAATAATTATTTCAATTTCCAACAGTTGAAATAATTATTGTTTCCAACAGTTGAAATTTAATGGAATTCGAATTCGAATAAAATCTCAACTACCGTTTATTCGTTATTGGCGCGAAAAAATGGCACGCATTTTGTCATTATGTGCGACTTTACGTCACTCCCACGGACGTGAAAACATTTGTTTTCCTTAAAAATATATTTAAAATAAATACAATAGTACATAAATTAACAATAAAAGAAGCAAAAAAACAATTTAAAATACAATAAAAAGCACATTAAAAATATATAAATATGTACGAACAGTATACTGTACGTACGCGCAACCGCGGGATCGGAAAGGGGCAATAGCGCCGCCACAAACTACACCATGGAATTGCAGCTGGGCGGTTTTTTAAACCATTGATATTAAAATACAGAGTAGCCTATAACCACCAGGACTTTATGCTGATTCCGAATCTGTGTCTAAAACTTTTCTCCGATGTGTAGTTCTTGAGTTATAAGCGGACATCCATCCAGACAGACACACACAAACACACACACACAAACACACACCCACACACAAACACACACACACACACACACACACACACACACACACACACACACACACACACACACACACACACACACACACACACACACACACACACACACACTCCTCCTTTATATATATATATATATATATATATATATATATATATATATATATATATATATATATATATATATATATATATATATATATATATACATATATATATATACACAAAGAATTAAGTTAAGCACCCCTACACAACGAATTAAGGTAAGCACCCCCTAATATATATTCTTTGTGTATATGTATACATTGGCATATATTCTAAGGTATGTGAGATCAAATAATGATTGGTATGACATTAGCAATTATCCATTGATGAAATGCAGATGAGTGCACTCGTAGGGTTGAGTTGGGTTGAGTAGTGATCCGATCACGTGGGTCCTACACACGTTATTGACGCAAAGATCGCTAGAGGTCTTCTCAGAACAATGACTGTACGTTAGAAAACATAAACGTCATCCACACTGTCCGTGATGGACCTATAGCTCCATACTTAAATTGAGGTGAAAATATGCCTAAAATTCCCAAAAAATTTCACCTTAAATTATTCAGAATAAAATATTGAAAACGGCATGATTGTTATGTTTTTATGTGACCATAATATCACTTCTCCAGAAAATATAGCAATATCATGGGTATATTACACTGTTTTGACGACAACAAACTTGTAATGTGCGAGGTTGTAAAAAAACGGGGGGGGGTGCTTAACTTAATTCTTTGTGTATATATATATATATATTCATACACACATGCCGTACATGACCAAAAGTATGCAGACACCAGAACATCACACATCTCATTCCAAAATAGTTGGCATTAATATGGAGTTGGTCCCCCCCTTTGCTGCGATAAGAGCCTCCACTCTTCTGGGAAGGCATTCCAAGAGATGTTGGAACATTGCTGTGGGGATTTGCTTCCATTCAGCCACAAGATCATTGGTGAGGTCGGACACTGATGTTGGGTGATTAGGCCTGGCTCTCAGTCGGCATTCCAATTCATCCCAAAGGTGTTCGATGGGGTTGAGGTCAGGGCTCTGTGCAGGCCAGTAAAGTTCTTCCACACACCAATCTCGACAAACCATTTCTGTATGGACCTCGCTTTGTGCACGGGGGAATTGTCATGCTGAAACAGGAAAGGGCTATCCCCAAACGATTGCCACAAAGTTGGAAGTACACAATCATCTAGAATGTCATTGTATGCTGTCGCACTAAGATTTCCCTTCACTGGAACTAAGGGGCCTAGCCCGAACCAAGGAAAAACAGCCCCAGACCATTATTCCTCCTCCACCAAACTTCACAGTTGGCACTGTGCATTCGGGCAGGTAGCGTTCTCCTGGTATTCGCCAAACCCAGATTCGTCCCTCGGACTGCCAGATGGTGAAGCGTGATTCATCACTCTAGAGAACACGTTTCCAATGCTCCAGAGTCCAATGGCGGCGAGCTTTACACCACTCCAGCCGACGCTTGGCATTGCGCATGGTGACCATTTCATAAAAACCCATTTCATGAAGCTCCCGACGAACAGTTGTTGTGCTGACGTTGCTTCCAGAAGCAGTTTGGAACTTGGTAGTGAGTGTTGCAACTGAGGACAGACGATTTTTAAGAGCTACCTGCTTCAGCACTGGCAGTCACGTTCTGCGAGCTTGTGTGGCCTACCACTTCACGGCTGAGCTGTTGTTGCTCCAAGACGTTTCCACTTCACAAAAGCAGCATTTACAGTTGACCGGGGCAGCTCTAGCAGGGCAGAAATTTGATTGACTTGTTGGAAATGTGGCATCCTATGACGGTGCCATCTTGAAAGTCACTGAGCTCTTCAGTATGGTCCATTCTACTGCCAATGTTTGTCTATGGAGATTGCATGGCTCTGTGATTGATTATATATACCTGTCAGCAACGGGTGTGGCCGAAGTAGGCGAATCCACTAATTAGAAGGGGTGTCCGCATACTTTTGGCCATGTAGTGTGCATACATATATACACATATATATCTATATGTCTATATGTATATGTATACAGTGGATATATGTATATGTATACAGTAGATATATATGGTATACATAATTTCATATGATGTATATAATTTCAAAGTATTAACGAATTATTACGAAACGAATAATAAACGAATTATTAACGATTACGAAACGAAAGTATTATCCCTGGTGTTGGGCTAGCGGCTAGGGTGCCGGCTTAGGATCCTAGGATCCTGGGTTCGAATCCCGGTCGATTGCTTAATTAACGCCAGGGGGGTTGACTCAGCCTGTCATCCTTCCGAGGTCGGCAAATTGAGTACTAGTTCACTGGTAATTCCCTGTTTGTCGTTAAAGGCGGCAAAAAGGGTTGGCGTCAGGAAGGGCATTCGGCCGTAAAACATTGCTTCAAAAAGGGGACCGAAAAACAACAACAACCACGGTTCCCGAAAAAGGCCAACCCCCGCTTTGCGGGGAAAAATGGCCTCTAAAGGTGGTTTTATAACGAATAGCTTGATCAGTTCAAAAAGATACATGACCAAACTTTTAAAACCTGTTCAAGTTTAATGTTAGGTCAATTGTCTTGTTCAACTTGGAAAAAAAAAAAACTTTCCTACAATAAATGGATACATAGTGGTGTTGTAATGTTACTTACCTCTGCCACCGATGGTGAATGGAGGGTTTGTAATCACTTATTACTCGTGAAAATCAAAGATTTTTCAAGTATATTGGTTGGTCTTGTGCGTTATTCTGTCTGTCAGTACTACCATATGAGACCCATCGCTTCGCTGATGGTAACATCAATCTTTGCGTAATTGAAAAAAAAAAAGGTTATTGTTGTTTGGTGTTAAAAAAGACATTAAATGAAAGAAATGGGGAAAATTAAAATTAGGGCATGTATAGGGAAAGAGTTAAAGGAATATTCGTCACAGCCTTTTTAGATGCTGAATTGCAAATAATATACAACTGAACAAGACACTAAGAGGAAGATCAAAATGAAAAAAAATTCTCACCCCCCCTCACCCCTCTATTCTCTTTCTTTTTGAATAAATTGTCTCCGGTACGATTTGGGTATGGGTACAATATTTTGAATCAACGTGGTGGATAAAACATATTTGTCGGGAGAGGGTTAAGTGGTTAGGTTTACTTCCTGAGAGTGGTTTCATTGAAATCTTATCTCAAATTAACGAAGGTTTCCTGGGAGATCCTGCTCTCCGTGCAGGGATAACCAACGTGTTGGCATTTGCCGTTTTGACACGCGTGTCCAATGTCCATATACCCATAAAAAAAAAAATATATATTTTTGGATCACAAACATTCCCGGGAGTTACACGAATCCACCGTAGTTGGATTTATTGAAATCCAGTAATCCATTCTCAACTTGTAACATAACAAACAGACAGACACGGCTCCTTTTATAATATCGATGTCAGTCACCTACAGGTCACAATTTTCAACCAATTTTCAACGAAACTTCACCAAATGGTGGTTGTTTTTGGGGTCAAACGGTCAATAGGTCAACGTAGACCATAGGTCACCAACTTTGTCGAATTTCTAAAATCCTCAATTTTCATTCAATTCACTTGAAATTTGAAGATGATTTGCATATCTGGTCACTGAATTCAACCACCAATTATATTTTAGGTCAACATAGGCCAAAAAAGGTCAACATAGGCCTAAAGGTCAACATAGGCCAAATGTCTAAAATCCTCAATTTTTATCAGATTAACTTGAAATTTGAAGAGGATTTGCATATCTGGTCACTGAATTCACCCACCAATTATATTTTAGGTCAACATAGGCCGATTTTCTAAAATCCTCAATTTTCATCCGATTGACTTGGGATTTTAAGAGGATTTGCATATATGGTCACTAAATTCAACCCCCAACTATTTTTGAGGTCATCATAGGCCAACAACTTATTTTAGGGATTTCGCAAGTATCGTGCTATGCACTATATATTTCTTGTTTGTTTGTTTCAGGATATCTCAAAAAGTTAAGGATGGATTTGGATGAAACTTGGTGTACGCGTTTGGGTGTGTGACAAGGAAAAATTTGTTAGATTTTGGTTAAGGTCTGGATCGAGATCAGGCTCATCAGTGGGATACCAAATGTAAACTGTTCAGCCTGGCGAAGGTATGCAATATGCATTCTACTGAGCGCTGTTCTAGTTTGAGTGTGCATTGGTTTTTTGTAAACTTATCAAAGTGGTCATGTGTAGTTTTAGGTGATAATGCTGGAATATGTGCAGTGTAGGATTACCATGCATAGTTGTATGCAGTTTGGGTGTCTGTATGGATGCTGTAGAAAAATAACAACAAAGAAACACTGTTACATTAACAAAGAACATTCTGTCCGATTCCGAGGACTTGGGTGCCTTATAGAGGTGTCTGACCAAACACACAGACAAACAGAAACACATACATTACCTGTTGGGCATCTGTATCAGACTCAAACGTGATGTACCAGCTGTCATTGTGAGCAAACTCGCAGCTCACAAAGTTAGGACAATTCTCTCCTTTGAAAAGATTTTCAACTTCCTTCAGTCAACACAAACATGAAAAACAATTATGGCAAAAACTGTTAGAAACTGAATAGAACAGTACAATGGCACAATATTAATAATAATAATAATAATACATTTATTTTATATAGCGCTTTTCAAGAAGTCCAAAGGCGCTTTGACAGAGTACAAAAAAACAAGTGCAAAAAGACAAAAATCAATAGGTAAATAATCAAAGCAAAAGGAAGGAGAAGGAGAAGAGATAGTCAGGGGTTAAATGCTGCGGGTTAAATGTTGAATGCAGTGTTGAACAGGTGGGTCTTGAGTGATGTTTCAAATGTGGTGAGTGAGGAGGAGTCTCTGATGGTGTGAGGTAGTGAGTTCCAGAGGGTGGGAGCAGCGATGGAGAAGGCCCTGTCCCCCCAGGATCTGAATTTGGTCCGCATGGGGGGGGGGGGGGGGAGGTTGGTACCAGCAGAGCGGAGGTTGCGGGTGGGAGTGTGTCTGGAGAGGAGGTCAGTCAGGTAGGATGGGGCCAGGTTATGGAGGGCTTTGTAGGTCAAGAGGAGGATTTTGTACTGGATTCTCTGGGGGATGGGGAGCCAGTGAAGCTTGTAAAGGACGGGGGTGATGTGGTCACGGGTCCGGGAATGGGTGAGTAGACGGGCAGCGGAGTATTACTCAATAACAACACATTAATCCATGATCGTACATCTTAATCGACAGTTTGGGAGTCATGTGGGATAGTGGTCAGCATGGCCACTTTGCGAGTGACAAGATCCAGGTTGAATTTTCAGACAAGTGTTTATAACCTCACTGTAGGTATGAACCCCGGTTGTTAATCACCTGTTAGATCACTCGTCAACTGGTCGTAATGGTACCGAGTGTGTGGATAGCACGTGGTCTGGTTTTCTCAGATATTACTCAAAACTCGGATACACTGCTTGCTATGTTAATGTGGTTACTGTGACAACAGAAGCCTCCACAATATAAACACATCCACACACCCATGTTCAATCACGATACAAACAACTCCCAGTTTGAGAACGAGTTACATTCCTGGACCCTGTTCTCAACGCAAAATGGTTCTGAAACTGGAACACACTAGAATTTGATTGAAACCAACATATATAAACACCGTATTAATAGGTAAAATAAATAGCCCCAATCGGGCTGACAGTCATCTCTTGAGGTTGTAGATTGTAGTCCAGATTTGGGGGAACTCTGCTGGTTTGGGGGAACACCCATGGGAGCCCCCTGCTCCAAAATCGAAAAATCTAAGACCGAGTGATCCTGCAGACCATTGAGTAGTAGGGGTTTCAGAGTAATCGGTTGGTAAATAAGGGACGAGTGGGGATCCAACGTTTCACTGGGTAACCCTCACACCCCACTCCCTCCCGAGAACCCCCATAATCCGAAATCGGAAAGTCGAAGCCTGAATGATTGTGCAGGCCATCAAGTAGTCGGGCTGTATCGGGTTTCAGAGCAATCGGTTGGTAAATAAGGGTCGAGTAGGGAACCAAAGTTTCAGAAGGGGGTGGGGGGGGGGGGGGGAAGAGGAGGAGGTAACCTCCACTGGGAGCCCCCATGATCTGAAATCGCAAAATTGAAGCCTGAGCAATTGTCGGGGATACTTTCTTGTATTCATGTGTCAAGTTTCAAAACAATCAGCTGAGTGACAAGGTAGTAGGAGCAAAAATAGCAAAAAGTTAACGGACGGCCGACCGGACACACGGACCTACCTCCTGACATCACGGCCCATTTTATAAGTTCTGAATCGAAGTAATGAGTTATTAAGGTTCTGTTTGTCTGTAGTTCTGTTTGTGATGAAGAAGGAAAACAGGTCTAAAACTTTGCTTCCCCATAGGTTTTTCCCCTCAACCATCAAGGTCCTTCATTCTGTCATTTCCATGCAGACATTTTTATTTTATTTTTTCCACCAGCAGCGAGTGCTTTTCCTGATGCAGTTGGAATCATACTGTTCAGAGATTCATTGCCCAGTCTTCTCAAGAGGCAATTCTGCTTTTTGGCAGCTTTTGATTATTAACAGGCTGACGGTAAACTTTATCAACCACCCTCTCCCCCCAACACAATATCTGAGAACTCTCCTTGGAACCCCTTCCATTTTAGCTCTGCTACCAAAGCACATCTTTGGCATCAGCAAAGCCTACAGAGCTTACTGATCCTCCACCTAGGAGGGGTGTCGAAGAGATGTGCATGGGCCCAGGATCCGATAAGTGTTATTAATCACTGTTAGCTACTTTACCACAACTCACCACAGGAAAAACAGACACTTTAATTTGGTGCACCGACTATGACAACAGTAGGTGCCTAAATAACACTGCGATAGAAAGGAACTCGCTTTCCAATAATGGCACCCGGAACTTGCACCGCTAATTAACGTTTGGAATAGCAATTCAAGCGTTGCACAACAATTTCCTACTCAAAGTGAAAATATTCCTGGATTGTCATTTTGGTCCTCAGGATAGCGGAACTATCAATAACAGATTAACCAACGATTTATACCATTCGCAAAGGTCCATCCTAATTTTAATTGTGACCAAATTATTGAAATGACTTAAAATGACCCAAGAGTCTATGCACACGGCCAAGGAGGCAACATTCTGCAACACCCTCCTCACCCCACCACCAACCCCAGCATCATTAGTGTAGAAAGTCAGCAATAAAGGCAGACATTGAAAACTCAAAGATGATTTTTCACCTTCAAGGGTGTTGAGGCAGGGACTTCACGCAGAATCACGATGCAACGCTGGTGGTTTGGACGAACCTTCTCGGCCTTTTCATCCACTTGTACGAGTTGGGATGCTGCCACAAGAGACATGATCCTACTAAATCAAGTTATGCACAAGTTCCTTTTTGAGATGCAACGTATTCAAAGGAACCCTTCATCGTCTGCTTGAACAAATGAGACAAAACAAGGTGAGAATGTTTAAATATATACGTACATTTGAGGACTTCAACAATTAGCTCTTTGTCATTCGTAAGCTTTTTCACTTGATTAAAGTTTGCAATTGTCCAGATGGGAACATACTGATCACTGTCCATTTGAGACACCAAATACATGTCACTTGCCAAGTTTTCCCTGCAAAGAAAACCAAAACACATCGCGATCAGACTGTAGTTCTCAATTATATGGGTACGACTGTGATGCTTGAGGGATTTAACCACAATGTATATTTTCAACCAGTATTTATATAAAACACTTACTGTACACACTCATGTCAAAATGACATTACATCCAACAAAACACTCAATTTGTTTTCATTAAAATTTAATGTGATTAAAATTGATATGTCAACACATGAAGGTCCAAATCAAAGGTAAAGCTGCAAATGAAGTTGTCGGGAGTCAAACTGCATTATGTGAAGTGGAAATGTATGGTGGAGCAGGAGGATGGAGGTGGTGTCTGAATGCTCAAACTTACCGAGAGAAATAGTATTCCAATTGTTTCCTCAACAAGTCTTTGAGTTCTTCTGGCGTCATAGCTTGTAATTCCAGATTATCTGCGTTTTCCAAAAATACCAAATACTCAGGGTGAGCGAACTTTACAAAGATTTTTAAAACTTTTTTTTACTTCAACGTTATGAGGAACTTATCAAACCATAACCGCATCGTGCATTACATACTCAACGTCATCTGGCATCAAAAAGCACAATATAGACAACACAGTGTGCATGCATGTATATGAATGTATGTATGTATATATATATATATATATATATATATATATATATATATATATATATATATATATATATATATATATATATATATATATATATATATATATATATATATATATATATATATATATATATATATATATATATATATATATATACATATATACATATACATATACATATATATATTGTTGCAGATCTCAGAGACGGCACCGATCATCCCCGCCGGCTCCCGCAATACCCAAAGCCCGGCACGGACCGAGAGCTCGCGTCGGCTAAACGTCGGTCTAACCACTATCCCGTTTAACGTCGACCCTTCCCTTACATGCTCACACCACTCGTTCCGTTCGTTGCTCATACATCCCATACTCTCCGTCAATTCCACCACCGCACTCTCTGCTACACACCGCTCGCTGTCCGCACACTCCATAACACACCTTGGCGCACACTCGTCGTTCGCACACTTCGTTCCACACCTTTCGTCCCCTGTTACGTCCTCCGTAACACTCACCACGGGTGTGCACTCTTCTGCACACCCAATCATCACCGCACACTCTCGCGCCAACTCTTGCGCACACTCTCCGGTTACATCCTCTGTAACACTCCGCATCCCGCGCTCCGATGTGCTCTCCCGCACACACGCCACAACCAACTCAGGTGTGCCTCCTCGCACCCGCTCCTCATCCAACTCACCCTCCGTGTCACTCTCATCACACATCCACTCCGACGTGCATTCTCGCTCGCACTCGGTATCACTCCCATACTCTGTCGTGCACTCTCCCTCGCTATTGGTAACACACTCACGCTCTGACGCCATTCGTACATGCATGCCGTTCACCTTTACACACCTTTTCCTCACACGCGTGCCATTGCCATCCATAAAGCGCACCAGCCGCACCACGGACCATTTACGAGCGCCCGGGTTACACCTCGATCCCAAGCGCGCAAAAATTCTTTTTGCACTAAACACCTTCCCGCAAAACCTCTTAGCACCATCCACAGCCCGTCTCACCTTAGGGATTCTTCTTCTTCGCTCAACACGCACCTGCAAATCTTTATAAGGATTATGCAGCACAACATCATGATGTGAGCACGGACTTTGCACATTATCCAACACTTTCTCTGATTCCATTCCTATCTCTGCCGTCTCTTCAATTTCAATTCCAACTATAACCATTTCATTCTGAATTAATTCTTTTTCTGTCGCTGCACCTGAATTTGCCCTGTCCAATTCCACGGCCGTTGGGTTTTTCACACCCCGTGTCGCGATTTCTATCCCGGTCCACCCGGCTGTGCTTTGCTGCACCTCGCTCAACCCGCGCTTCTCAAACCGTGTTACCTCGTCGCGTACCCCCGCGGCCTCTTCGCTCAACCTGCAGTTAACCTCCCTCTCGGCTTCCCTTACCTCATATGTGGCCTTGTCCCTCGCTAACCCCTCATTTACTTCCCCGATTTGGTTACTCACGTCCTCCAATTGGCCCCCCAATTTACCTTCTACCCCTCCCAATTTATTTTCTAATCCCCCAATTTGGTCCCCCATATCGTTTCTGAACCCCCCAATTTGATCGCCCAATTCATTCCTCAGCCCCCCCAATTTGGCTTCCCATTCTATATTCCAATTTATTTATGTCCCGAGTGGAGTTGTCCCCCAACTCTTTTATTTCCTTCCCTCGGGTATCTAGTTGCCCACTCATTTTTTTTAGACTATCCTCCGTTTTGACCATAAAGGCCATCATGTGGTTCATAAATAAACCCATATCTATTGGCGCTGCGGGCTCGATTCTCGCCACCATGTGCGAGAGGCCGCCATTTTGTGCTCCTCCAACCTGGTGCGAGGCGCCGCCATCTTGTGCGCCTGCAACCCCCTCGACCACATTCTCATCGCTCTCCTCCTCCCTCTCTCTCAATTCCTCCCTGGGGTCCTGGGTTGCCTCTAACCCCTCATTCTCCCATACCGGCACCCGATCACCTTGATCATCCATGGCACGACTTTAATTTGGAATATTATAATAAAATCTCGGCCGCTCCAAATTTTGACCAAATTTTTTCGATGGATTAAAAATTTGGTTCGGGTCCAAATCCCACTCCCCGACGCCAATTGTTGCGGATCTCAGAGACGGCACTCCCCTTAGCAAGGGGGGGTTAAATCCCCTTGGCCTGTTGAGCCGGCCGTCTCTAATCTTGGTACTTGTAACGCTCTTTTGCGGGGTGGGATTGATCAGGGTTATTGGTCCAGGGGTTATCCCGAATATCTTTATCAATCCCTCCGCAAAACAGGGAGACAAGTACCGCTCGAACCAAGGACAAGATGGTATTTGCCGAGCTGTTTAGCAATCCACGGTTCGAGCCGTTATCAAGCGACTAAACCCGATTATAAAGCGTTTGGCCAAAATCGCGCCACAGGTACTCAATTTTTTTTTTTTTTTTTTTTTTTTTTTTTTGTATACAAGATCGAGGCTCGTGAAAGAGCGAACATTAATCACACAGAAAGACAAACCGACACATAAAACATATAACATAGGGAGCGGAAGACAAGATGGGGAGAGAGGGGGAAGGACACAAACACAACATTTGAGAGCAGGGACCGAGAGACATGGAGACATCGAGAGATCTGAGAGAGGGCGAGGGCTTTGGGGGGGGGGGCGTGGGAAGGGGGCAGTGGGAGAGGTATAAAACATATGGACACTGCCAGGACTTCCAGGAAAGAAGTTGGAATTTCAAACAAGGTGGATCTGGGGTGAATTAGCGGGGGTAGAAAAGATCAAGGTTTTGGATGGGGGAAGATAAGAGATGGTGGTGAACAGCTGTTTTAAAGACCTGGAGGGAGGAGTGGGATTGAAGGGAGTGAGGGAGTTTGTTCCAGAGGCGGGAGAAAAGAGGAATGAAAGAGTGAAGGTGAGCGGAGAGCCGAGATTTCGGCAGTTTAACCATCAGAGGGTTGCTGGCAGATCTTGTGCGACCTGTAGGAATATTTGGGGGACAGAGCACAGAGAGAGCTGGGGGTGCAAGGCCGGAGAGGAGTCGGTAGAAGACAGAAAGACCACCTACCTGCCTGCGGTGAGTGAGTGAAAGGCCCTCAGAGATAGCTTCATCGCGGGAGATTCCAATAATTCTGAAAGCTTTGGTTTCAACAGCGTGAAGCCGAGCTAGGTGTGAGGCAGGAGCACCGGCCCATAGGGGAGAACAGTATTCCATTGAGCTGCGGATGAAAGCCTTGTATGTGGTGAGGAGCTCAGGTGTGCCGAGGAAGGACTTCGCACGACGGAGGATGCCCAGTCGGCGACTGGCTTTGGAGGCCAGCTTGGAAATGTGGTTTTCCCAAGATATATAATTGAAAGAAAAGACTAAAGCGATCGGGGAAGAATGAAATCAAAGGTAAGAAATAACAGGTATTTATTAATTATGTACAGAAAAACCAAAGGAAGAGGAAAGAAAGTAATATACAGGGCGAAGAAGAAGAAGATACACAGGGCAGCCTTAAACAGTCTTATATTAAACCCAAGACAACAAAAAGGACAGACAACGGACTTACACGACAAAGGAATAGCAAGCAGGAATCACTGGACGAAGGTTCGGAGGAAAAGCACAGCGAGGCGGTCCGCGTCAAATCCACGCTCTGGGCTGGAAAACGAGCAGCAGGCAGCGGCCCCACGCATCTGGTTTCAGCCGCGAAAACCCGGCAGGCAGCGCGGTTTATGTTGCCGCTGTCTTGGCGACCCGAGCGCACCGACTCTTGCACCCCAACGATGTTCGTGCTCAACAAGCTGCTCGGTGCTCCTCTCTCCCTCCTCTCTCGTGAACCTCTGCACGCGTCTCTCATAAGCAGTCCATTGCAGTCGCTTTTATTGCTGTCGGCCGTATCAAGCCGCGGGCTCCGAGAACACGCCTACCGGTTGGCTCACCGCGGTGCTGGTTGGCCAGTAAGGGCTGGCTGACTCCACCTCTGATGACGACGTGCCACACCCGTTCGGGTGGCTCCTCCCCCTTCTCCGAGATGGAGCACATGGCAATGGCGTCTTGTGGGGATAGCAAACCACTTGCCCCGCTTTTGAAGGGAACGAAAGGGACCTATCTTATTTGATTAAAGCAACGCAGATACAACTATTGGAAACACAGCCTTACCTGAAACACATAATAATGAAATAACTACAAAGAGGGCCTATGGTTCACGACGTGGTGTTCATGGACTAACTAGGGGACGACCTTTGACCTTAACAAGAAATGGAGGTGTTTACAAAGGGTATATTTACAAGAATTTACGAAGTGCAGGGTTCTCAAAACCCCAACAATATATATGAACATATGCAGTCATGTGAAAAAGTAAGTACACCCCATGTAAAGTTTTGACTTTTTCAACATATTTCAACATACAGCTATTTGATCTTCATTTCAACAATACTGATAGATAAAGGTGATATAATATAACAAATATCATGAAACATTTACATTTTGTAGTCCATTGTATAATTTAAATAAACATAAATGCAAATTTCACATGTGGAAAAAGTAAGTACACCCCTACATTTATCACTACTTCAAATACCTAAAATTAGAATCAGGTGCACCAGCTCACGTGTAAATGATTACAACATCAAAAGAGAGGATCTTGGAGGAACCTGTCTTATTTAAACCTCAGACATTTCGTTTGGTTTGCTCTTTGTTGTTGAAGTGTGCGGTGTCACCATGCCGAGATCAAAAGAGCTCTCTGAGGCCTTCAGAAAGAAGGTTATACAGTGGAACCTTGACTTACGAGTGCCCCAACTTACGAGTTTTTCGAGATACGAGCCGTCGCTCGGGCGGTTTATTGCTTTGAGATGCGAGCCGAGATCTGAGTTACGAGCTTTCGCCACCCGGTCACGTGGGTATCTTGCCGTGCAAGTACAGTATCTCTGCCGTATAGCGCTGCATTTTTGTTTTCGCATGTTGGTTATTTTGAGTTTACGCCACCAGGTGGGTTCCGGTCACGTGGTTATCTTGCCGTGCAAGTACAGTATCTCTGCCGTATAGCGCTGCATTTTTGTTTTCGCATGTTGGTTATTTTGAGTTTACGCCACCAGGTGGGTTCTGGTCACGTGGGTATCTTGCCGTGCAAGTACAGTATCTCTGTCATATAGCGCTGCATTTTTGTTTTCGCATGTTGGTTATTTTGAGTTTACGCCACCAGGTGGGTTCTGGTCACGTGGTTATCTTGCCGTGCAAGTACAGTATCTCTGTCGTATAGCACTGCATTTTTGTTTTCGCATGTTGGTTATTTTGAGTTTACGCCGCCAGGTGGGTTCTGGTCACGTGGGTATCTTGCCGTGCAAGTACAGTATCTCTGTCGTATAGCGCTGCATTTTTGTTTTCGCATGTTTGTTATTTTGAGTTTACGCCACCAGGTGGGTTCTGGTCACGTGGTTATCTTGCCGTGCAAGTACAGTATCTCTGTCGTATAGCGCTGCATTTTTGTTTTCGCATGTTGGTTATTTTGAGTTTACGCCACCAGGTGGGTTCTGGTCACGTGGTTATCTTGCCGTGCAAGTACAGTATCTCTGCCGTATAGCGCTGCATTTTTGTTTTCGCATTTTGGTTATTTTGGAAAATTTCATGTTCATGTCGAACATTTCATGTTCATGTTCATGTTTTCATGTTCATGCCATGCCAGGCCACAACTTGTTCAGAGTGCCGGCGATAGCTCGCCTTCTCTTTGTGGAAAACACGGTGAGATCCTTAACATCCAACAACTAATGGGACGCAAACGGGGCGCCGTTTAGCGGTACACACATTGATGAATCACCCTGCCTGTGATTCACCCATGACAGGTTATAGCTGGGTCAGGATTCAAACCCAGGCTGGACAGTTTAGACTTTAGAGTCAAGTGTGCGTACCTCCAGTCCAGGCCATCCTGCCAACTTGTATGCTGCATACAGGTGAAATATAAAGCGCGAGATATTTTTATATATACTGTATATTTTAAAAAAAATTGGTGTGGTTTTTGGCGGGCTGGAACGGATTAATAGCATTTCAATGCATTTTAATGGGGAAATTTGATTTGAGAAACGAGCAATTTGAGTTACGAGCTCGGTCACAGAACGAATTAAACTCGTAAGTCAAGGTTCCACTGTATATGCATACGAGTCTGGGAAGGGATTTACAAAGATCTCCAAACAATTTGAAATCAATCATTCGACTGTCCGGAAGATCATCTACAAGTGGAGAAGATTCCAAACAACTGCCAACTTGTTCAGGCCAGGCCGCCCCAGCAAGTTCAGCCCAAGAGCAGACCGCAATATGCTGAAATAAGTCTCTAAGAACCCCAGAATGTTATCACGGGACCTACAGGTAGCTCTTGCCACTGTTGATGTCAAAGTGCACGAGTCTACCATTAGAAAGAGGCTGCAAAAATTTGATCTCCATGGGAGGTGCGCCAGGAAGAAACCTTTGCTGTCCAGAAAGAACATCAGGGCAAGACTAAAGTTTGCAAATGAACACCGAGGCAAAGACCAGCACTTCTGGAACAATGTGCTCTGGACAGATGAGTCAAAGGTAGAGCTATTTGGCCACAGTACCAGAAGACATGTTTGGTGAAAACCAAAGACAGCATTTGACCACAAGAACCTGATACCAACTGTAAAGCATGGTGGTGGAAATATTATGGTTTGTGGCAGCTTTGCTGCATCAGGGCCTGGGCAGCTCACCATCATAGAATCCACTATGAATTCTTTATTGTACCAGAGGGTGCTTGAGGATAATATGAAACCATCTGTGGGAAAGTTGAAACTCAACCGAAGGTGGACCTTGCAACATGACAATGACCCAAAACATACCAGTAAATCCACCAAGGAATAGCTGAAAAGAAAGAAATGGAGGGTTCTGGAATGGTTAAGTCAAAGCCAGGATCTAAATCCCATCAAGATGTTGTGGGGGGATTTGAAACGAGCTGTGCATGCAAGAAACCACTCCAAAATCTTAATTTGTTGTTGAATAAATTATTGCAAAGTCAATTGTCATTGTTTTTTGTTCAATTAGATCACCTTTATCTGTAGACACTGTTTAAATGAAGATCAAATATTGATATGTCCACATATGTTAAAAAGATTAAAAACAAGTACAAAAAGTTTTAATTAAAACAAAAGCCGCGTCGATGTTACACAATGCCTAGATGCAGCTGTGCCTATAACGTCGATGTTATAGGCACAGGACATTCCTATTGATTCGATTACTTGATGTTATTTTTGTGCAAAGTGAAAATATATCTCGGCAATTTCCCGTGTGTGGCGACGAATTTTTAATATATCTCGGCATTTTCCCGTCTGTTATTTCAGGCGGTGTATGACTGACCATGCTGCGATTAAAAAAATATATATCTCGGCAATTTCCCGTATGTGGCGACAAGTGAACGAAGCTATGCTCCTCTCTCCACATTATTGTGACGACGTAGAAATTAAATATTTCATCGTGACGATTGTCATCAAATGGACGAATTTTTAATATATCTCGGCATTTTCCCGTCTGTTATTTCGGGCGGTGTATGACTGAGCATGCCGCGATTTAAAAAAAAAATAATCTCAATGGACTTGAGGTTACAGGCCTTTGAGAATTCATTTCGTTGTATAAAGGGCAACTTTCATAGGATTTCTTCCCGGTTTTTTTCAACCGAGTCTAAAACTATGTTAGCGACTGTGAAAAATGAAATGATATATCGAATTTGATTTGAAATAAAACTGGGTGAGACAGGAAGACACCACGGGCCTACAAAACAGGCCTCAAAGCTATGCGAGTTAATAAAATGGTGGATATTTGTTTATATGAAGCCTCTCCCAAAATGGGTGGAGCTATGGTTCCCAGAATGGGTGGAGCTTTGAGGTTTTGTCTTCTCTGCAAGAACAACAAGAAGAACAAGAAGAAGAACAACAACAGCAGAGTGCACTCTATGAGCAGCGTCTGCGACGCGGCTAAATACATTTCATGGGGTGTACTTACTTTTTCCACATGCAAAATTTGCATTTATGTTTATCTAAATTATACACTGGACTACAAAATGTAAATGTTTCATGATATTTGTTATATTATATCACCTTTATCTATCAATATTATTGAAATGAAGATCAAAGAGCTGTATGTTGAAATATGTTGAAAAAGTCAAAACTTTACATGTGGTGTGCTTACTTTTTCACATGACTGTATATGTATACAGTATGTGTGTGTGTATATATATATATATATATATATATATAATTATATATAGTTAGGGTTAGGGTTAGGAGCTGGAAATATATATACTAGCAGAAGTACCCGGCATTGCCGGGCGGGGGAGGGGAGGGAAGGGGAGGGGAGGGAAGGGGAACAGGGGGGAGGGGAGGAGAGGGGGGGAGGGGAGAGGGAGGGGGGGAGGGGGAGGGGAGGGGGGGAGGGGAGGGCAGAAAGGAAGGGGTAGGCGGGAAAGGGAGGGGGAGGGGAGGGTGGAGGGGGATGGGGAAGGGGTAGGGTGGAAAGGAAGGGGTAGGGGGGGAAAGGGAGGGGCATGGGGGAAAGGGAGGGGGAGGGGAGGGGAGGGGAGGGGGAGAGGAGGGGAAAGGGGAGTGGGGAAGGGAAGAGGGTAGGGTGGAGGGAGAAGGGAGTGGGAAGGGTAGGGGGAGGGGGAACGGGGGGGAGGGGGAACGGAGGGGAGGGGGAGGGGGGGGAGGGGAGGAGGGGGGAGGGGAGGATGGGGGAGGGGGGAGGGGGAGGAAGGAGGGGGAGGGGGAGGGGGAGGAGAGGGGGGAGGGGGGAGGAGAGGGGGGAGGGGGAGGGGGAGGGATGGGAGGGGGAGAGAAGAGGGAGGGTGGGGGGAGGGAGGAGTGAGAGGGTGGGGGCAGGGAGGAGTGGGAGGGTGGGGGGAGGGAGGAGTGGGAGGGTGGGGGGAGGGAGGAGTGGGAGGGTGGGGGGAGGGGGAGGTGGAGGGGGGTGGGGGAGGTGGAGGGGGAGGTGGAGGGCGAGGGGAGGGGGAGGTGGAGGGTGAGGGGAGGGGGA
>NW_027617939.1:0-91369 GCF_964187855.1 Myxine glutinosa | reverse complement strand
TTTTTACCACACTAATACAAGTGCAAAAGTGGTTTCCTGCACCAACACAAGTGCGAAAAGTGGTTTTTTCAACACTAACACAAGTGAAAAGTGGTTTTTCAACACTATCACAAGTGCAAAAAGTGTTTTTTCCACACTAATACAAGTGCAAAAGTGGTTTCCTGCACCAACACAAGTGCGAAAAGTGGTTTTTCAACACTAACACAAGTGCGAAAAGTGGTTTTTCAACACTAACACAAGTGCGAAAAGTGGTTTTTCAACACTATCACAAGTGCAAAAAGTGTTTTTACCACACTAATACAAGTGCAAAAGTGGTTTCCTGCACCAACACAAGTGCGGAAAGTGGTTTTTCAACACTAACACAAGTGCGAAAAGTGTTTTTTCCACACTAATACAAGTGCAAAAGTGGTTTCCTGCACGAACACAAGTGCGAAAAGTGTTTTTCAACACTAACACAAGTGCGAAAAGTGGTTTTTCAACACTAACACAAGTGCGAAAAGTGTTTTTTCCACACTAATACAAGTGCAAAAGTGGTTTCCTGCACCAACACAAGTGCGAAAAGTTGTTTTTCAACACTAACACAAGTGCGAAAAGTGGTTTTTCAACACTATCACAAGTGCAAAAAGTGTGTTTTCCACACTAATACAAGTGCAAAAGTGGTTTCCTGCACCAACACAAGTGCGAAAAGTGGTTTTTCAACACTAACACAAGTGCGAAAAGTGGTTTTTCAACACTAACACAAGTGCGAAAAGTGGTTTTCCACACTAATACAAGTGCAAAAGTGGTTTCCTGCACCAACACAAGTGCGAAAAGTGGTTTTTCAACAATAACACAAGTGCGAAAAGTGGTTTTTCAACACTAACACAAGTGCGAAAAGTGGTTTTTCCACACTAATACAAGTGCAAAAGTGGTTTCCTGCACCAACACAAGTGCGAAAAGTGGTTTTTCAACACTAACACAAGTGCGAAAAGTGATTTTTCAACACTAATACAAGTGGAAAAGTGGTTTCCTGCACCAACACAAGTGCGAAAAGTGATTTTTCAACACTATCACAAGTACAAAAAGTGTTTTTTCCACACTAATACAAGTGCAAAAGTGGTTTCCTGCACCAACACAAGTGCGAAAAGTGGTTTTTCAACACTAACACAAGTGCGAAAAGTGGTTTTTCAACACTATCACAAGTGCAAAAAGTGTTTTTACCACACTAATACAAGTAAAAAAGCGGTTTCCTGCACCAACACAAGTGCGAAAAGTGGTTTTTCAACACTAACACAAGTGCGAAAAGTGGTTTTTCAACACTATCACAAGTGCAAAAAGTGTTTTTTCCACACTAATACAAGTGCAAAAGTGGTTTCCTGTACCAACACAAGTGCAAAAAGTGGTTTTTCAACACTAACACAAGTGCGAAAAGTCGTTTTTCAACACTATCACAAGTGCAAAAAGTGTTTTTTCCACACTAATACAAGTGCAAAAGTGGTTTCCTGCACCAACACAAGTGCGAAAAGTGGTTTTTCAACACTAACACAAGTGCGAAAAATGGTTTTTCAACACTAACACAAGTGCGAAAAGTGGTTTTTCAACACTATCACAAGTGCAAAAAGTGTTTTTTCCACACTAATACAAGTGCAAAAGTGGTTTCCTGCACCAACACAAGTGCGAAAAGTGGTTTTTCAACACTAACACAAGTGCGAAAAGTGGTTTTTCAACACTAACACAAGTGCGAAAAGTGGTTTTTCAACACAATCACAAGTGCAAAAAGTGTTTTTTCCACACTAATACAAGTGCAAAAGTGGTTCCCTGCACCAACACAAGTGCGAAAAGTGGTTTTTCAACACTAACACAAGTGCGAAAAGTGGTTTTTCAACACTAACACAAGTGCGAAAAGTGGTTTTCAACACTATCACAAGTGCAAAAAGTGTTTTTTCCACACTAATACAAGTGCAAAAGTGGTTGCCTGCACCAACACAAGTGCGAAAAGTGGTTTTTCAACACTAACACAAGTGCGAAAAGTGGTTTTTCAACACTAACACAAGTGCGAAAAGTGGTTTTTCCACACTAATACAAGTGCAAAAGTGGTTTCCTGCAACAACACAAGTGCGAAAAGTGGTTTTTCAACACTAACACAAGTGCGAAAAGTGGTTTTTCAACACTATCACAAGTGCAAAAAGTGTTTTTAGCACACTAATACAAGTGCAAAAGTGGTTTCCTGCACCAACACAAGTGCGAAAAGTGGTTTTTCAACACTAACACAAGTGAAAAGTGGTTTTTCAACACTATCACAAGTGCAAAAAGTGTTTTTTCCACACTAATACAAGTGCAAAAGTGGTTTCCTGCACCAACACAAGTGCGAAAAGTGGTTTTTCAACACTAACACAAGTGCGAAAAGTGGTTTTTCAACACTAACACAAGTGCGAAAAGTGGTTTTTCAACACTATCACAAGTGCAAAAAGTGTTTTTACCACACTAATACAAGTGCAAAAGTGGTTTCCTGCACCAACACCAGTGCGAAAAGTGGTTTTTCAACACTAACACAAGTGCGAAAAGTGGTTTTTCAACACTATCACAAGTGCAAAAAGTGTTTTTAGCACACTAATACAAGTGCAAAAGTGGTTTCCTGCACCAACACAAGTGCGAAAAGTGGTTTTTCAAC
This sequence comes from Myxine glutinosa, assembly GCF_964187855.1. NCBI lineage: Eukaryota > Metazoa > Chordata > Myxini > Myxiniformes > Myxinidae > Myxine > Myxine glutinosa. Next base: position 88,719 of record NW_027617939.1, on the reverse strand, counting down.
ACTAACACAAGTGAAAAGTGGTTTTTCAACACTATCACAAGTGCAAAAAGTGTTTTTTCCACACTAATACAAGTGCAAAAGTGGTTTCCTGCACCAACACAAGTGCGAAAAGTGGTTTTTCAACACTAACACAAGTGCGAAAAGTGGTTTTTCAACACTAACACAAGTGCGAAAAGTGGTTTTTCAACACTATCACAAGTGCAAAAAGTGTTTTTTCCACACTAATACAAGTGCAAAAGTGGTTTCCTGCACCAACACCAGTGCGAAAAGTGGTTTTTCAACACTAACACATGTGCGAAAAGTGGTTTTTCAACACTAACACAAGTGCGAAAAGTGGTTTTTCAACACTATCACAAGTGCAAAAAGTGGTTTTTCCACACTAATACAAGTGCAAAAGTGGTTTCCTGCACCAACACAAGTGTGAAAAGTGGTTTTTCAACACTAACACAAGTGCGAAAAGTGATTCTTCAACACTACCACAAGTGCGAAAAGTAGTTTTCCACACTTATACAAGTGCAAAAGTGGTTTCCTGCACCAACACAAGTGCGAAAAGTGGTTTTTCAACACTAACACAAGTGCGAAAAGTGGTTTTTCAACACTAACACAAGTGCGAAAAGTGGTTTTCAACACTATCACAAGTGCAAAAAGTGTTTTTTCCACACTAATACAAGTGCAAAAGTGGTTGCCTGCACCAACACAAGTGCGAAAAGTGGTTTTTCAACACTAACACAAGTGCGAAAAGTGGTTTTTCAACACTAACACAAGTGCGAAAAGTGGTTTTTCCACACTAATACAAGTGCAAAAGTGGTTTCCTGCAACAACACAAGTGCGAAAAGTGGTTTTTCAACACTAACACAAGTGCGAAAAGTGGTTTTTCAACACTATCACAAGTGCAAAAAGTGTTTTTAGCACACTAATACAAGTGCAAAAGTGGTTTCCTGCACCAACACAAGTGCGAAAAGTGGTTTTTCAACACTAACACAAGTGAAAAGTGGTTTTTCAACACTATCACAAGTGCAAAAAGTGTTTTTTCCACACTAATACAAGTGCAAAAGTGGTTTCCTGCACCAACACAAGTGCGAAAAGTGGTTTTTCAACACTAACACAAGTGCGAAAAGTGGTTTTTCAACACTAACACAAGTGCGAAAAGTGGTTTTTCAACACTATCACAAGTGCAAAAAGTGTTTTTACCACACTAATACAAGTGCAAAAGTGGTTTCCTGCACCAACACCAGTGCGAAAAGTGGTTTTTCAACACTAACACAAGTGCGAAAAGTGGTTTTTCAACACTATCACAAGTGCAAAAAGTGTTTTTAGCACACTAATACAAGTGCAAAAGTGGTTTCCTGCACCAACACAAGTGCGAAAAGTGGTTTTTCAACACTAACACAAGTGAAAAGTGGTTTTTCAACACTATCACAAGTGCAAAAAGTGTTTTTTCCACACTAATACAAGTGCAAAAGTGGTTTCCTGCACCAACACAAGTGCGAAAAGTGGTTTTTCAACACTAACACAAGTGCGAAAAGTGGTTTTTCAACACTAACACAAGTGCGAAAAGTGGTTTTTCAACACTATCACAAGTGCAAAAAGTGTTTTTTCCACACTAATACAAGTGCAAAAGTGGTTTCCTGCACCAACACCAGTGCGAAAAGTGGTTTTTCAACACTAACACATGTGCGAAAAGTGGTTTTTCAACACTAACACAAGTGCGAAAAGTGGTTTTTCAACACTATCACAAGTGCAAAAAGTGGTTTTTCCACACTAATACAAGTGCAAAAGTGGTTTCCTGCACCAACACAAGTGTGAAAAGTGGTTTTTCAACACTAACACAAGTGCGAAAAGTGATTCTTCAACACTACCACAAGTGCGAAAAGTGGTTTTCCACACTTATACAAGTGCAAAAGTGGTTTCCTGCACCAACACAAGTGCGAAAATTGGGTTTTCAACAATAACACAAGTGCGAAAAGTGGTTTTTCAACACTAACACAAGTGCGAAAAGTGGTTTTTCCACACTAATACAAGTGCAAAAGTGGTTTCCTGCACCAACACAAGTGCGAAAAGTGGTTTTTCAACACTAACACAAGTGCGAAAAGTGGTTTTTCAACACTATCACAAGTGCAAAAAGTGTTTTTTCCACACTAATACAAGTGCAAAAGTGGTTTCCTGCACCAACACAAGTGCGAAAAGTGGTTTTTCAACACTAACACAAGTGCGAAAAGTGGTTTTTCAACACGATCACAAGTGCAAAAAGTGTTTTTTCCACACTAATACAAGTGCAAAAGTGGTTTCCTGCACCAACACAAGTGCGAAAAGTGGTTTTTCAACACTAACACAAGTGCGAAAAGTGATTTTTCAACACTAATACAAGTGCAAAAGTGGTTTCCTGCACCAACACAAGTGCGAAAAGTGATTTTTCAACACTATCACAAGTACAAAAAGTGTTTTTTCCACACTAATACAAGTGCAAAAGTGGTTTCCTGCACCAACACAAGTGCAAAAAGTGGTTTTTCAACACTAACACAAGTGCAAAAAGTGGTTTTTCAACACTATCACAAGTGCAAAAAGTGTTTTTACCACACAAATACAAGTAAAAAAGTGGTTTCCTGCACCAACACAAGTGCGAAAAGTGGTTTTTCAACACTAACACAAGTGCAAAAAGTGGTTTTTCAACACTATCACAAGTGCAAAAAGTGTTTTTTCCACACTAATACAAGTGCAAAAGTGGTTTCCTGCACCAACACAAGTGCAAAAAGTGGTTTTTCAACACTAACACAATTGCGAAAAGTGGTTTTTCAACACTATCACAAGTGCAAAAAGTGTTTTTTCCACACTAATACAAGTGCAAAAGTGGTTTCCTGCACCAACACAAGTGCGAAAAGTGGTTTTTCAACACTAACACAAGTGCGAAAAGTGGTTTTTCAACACTAACACAAGTGCGAAAAGTGGTTTTTCAACACTATCACAAGTGCAAAAAGTGTTTTTTCCACACTAATACAAGTGCAAAAGTGGTTTCCTGCACCAACACAAGTGCGAAAAGTGGTTTTTCAACACTAACACAAGTGCGAAAAGTGGTTTTTCAACACTAACACACGTGCGAAAAGTGGTTTTTCAACACTATCACAAGTGCAAAAAGTGTTTTTTCCACACTAATACAAGTGCAAAAGTGGTTTCCTGCACCAACACAAGTGCGAAAAGTGGTTTTTCAACACTAACACAAGTGCGAAAAGTGATTTTTCAACACTAATACAAGTGGAAAAGTGGTTTCCTGCACCAACACAAGTGCGAAAAGTGATTTTTCAACACTATCACAAGTACAAAAAGTGTTTTTTCCACACTAATACAAGTGCAAAAGTGGTTTCCTGCACCAACACAAGTGCGAAAAGTGGTTTTTCAACACTAACACAAGTGCGAAAAGTGGTTTTTCAACACTACCACAAGTGCAAAAAGTGTTTTTACCACACTAATACAAGTAAAAAAGTGGTTTCCTGAACCAACACAAGTGCGAAAAGTGGTTTTTCAACACTAACACAAGTGCGAAAAGTGGTTTTTCAACACTATCACAAGTGCAAAAAGTGTTTTTTCCACACTAATACAAGTGCAAAAGTGGTTTCCTGCACCAACACAAGTGCAAAAAGTGGTTTTTCAACACTAACACAAGTGCGAAAAGTGGTTTTTCAACACTATCACAAGTGCAAAAAGTGTTTTTTCCACACTAATACAAGTGCAAAAGTGGTTTCCTGCACCAACACAAGTGCGAAAAGTGGTTTTTCAACACTAACACAAGTGCGAAAAGTGGTTTTTCAACACTAACACAAGTGCGAAAATTGGTTTTTCAACACTATCACAAGTGCAAAAAGTGTTTTTTCCACACTAATACAAGTGCAAAAGTGGTTTCCTGCACCAACACAAGTGCGAAAAGTGGTTTTTCAACACTAACACAAGTGCGAAAAGTGGTTTTTCAACACTAACACAAGTGCGAAAAGTGGTTTTTCAACACAATCACAAGTGCAAAAAGTGTTTTTTCCACACTAATACAAGTGCAAAAGTGGTTCCCTGCACCAACACAAGTGCGAAAAGTGGTTTTTCAACACTAACACAAGTGCGAAAAGTGGTTTTTCAACACTAACACAAGTGCGAAAAGTGGTTTTCAACACTATCACAAGTGCAAAAAGTGTTTTTTCCACACTAATACAAGTGCAAAAGTGGTTGCCTGCACCAACACAAGTGCGAAAAGTGGTTTTTCAACACTAACACAAGTGCGAAAACTGGTTTTTCAACACTAACACAAGTGCGAAAAGTGGTTTTTCCACACTAATACAAGTGCAAAAGTGGTTTCCTGCAACAACACAAGTGCGAAAAGTGGTTTTTCAACACTAACACAAGTGCGAAAAGTGGTTTTTCAACACTATCACAAGTGCAAAAAGTGTTTTTACCACACTAATACAAGTGCAAAAGTGGTTTCCTGCACCAACACAAGTGCGAAAAGTGGTTTTTCAACACTAACACAAGTGAAAAGTGGTTTTTCAACACTATCACAAGTGCAAAAAGTGTTTTTTCCACACTAATACAAGTGCAAAAGTGGTTTCCTGCACCAACACAAGTGCGAAAAGTGGTTTTTCAACACTAACACAAGTGCGAAAAGTGGTTTTTCAACACTAACACAAGTGCGAAAAGTGGTTTTTCAACACTATCACAAGTGCAAAAAGTGTTTTTTCCACACTAATACAAGTGCAAAAGTGGTTTCCTGCACCAACACAAGTGCGAAAAGTGGTTTTTCAACACTAACACAAGTGCGAAAAGTGGTTTTTCAACACTAACACACGTGCGAAAAGTGGTTTTTCAACACTATCACAAGTGCAATAAGTGTTTTTTCCACACTAATACAAGTGCAAAAGTGGTTTCCTGCACCAACACAAGTGCGAAAAGTGGTTTTTCAACACTAACACAAGTGTGAAAAGTGATTTTTCAACACTAATACAAGTGGAAAAGTGGTTTCCTGCACCAACACAAGTGCGAAAAGTGATTTTTCAACACTATCACAAGTACAAAAAGTGTTTTTTCCACACTAATACAAGTGCAAAAGTGGTTTCCTGCACCAACACAAGTGCGAAAAGTGGTTTTTCAACACTAACACAAGTGCGAAAAGTGGTTTTTCAACACTACCACAAGTGCAAAAAGTGTTTTTACCACACTAATACAAGTAAAAAAGTGGTTTCCTGAACCAACACAAGTGCGAAAAGTGGTTTTTCAACACTAACACAAGTGCGAAAAGTGGTTTTTCAACACTATCACAAGTGCAAAAAGTGTTTTTTCCACACTAATACAAGTGCAAAAGTGGTTTCCTGCACCAACACAAGTGCAAAAAGTGGTTTTTCAACACTAACACAAGTGCGAAAAGTGGTTTTTCAACACTATCACAAGTGCAAAAAGTGTTTTTTCCACACTAATACAAGTGCAAAAGTGGTTTCCTGCACCAACACAAGTGCGAAAAGTGGTTTTTCAACACTAACACAAGTGCGAAAAGTGGTTTTTCAACACTAACACAAGTGCGAAAAGTGGTTTTTCAACACTATCACAAGTGCAAAAAGTGTTTTTTCCACACTAATACAAGTGCAAAAGTGGTTTCCTGCACCAACACAAGTGCGAAAAGTGGTTTTTCAACACTAACACAAGTGCGAAAAGTGGTTTTTCAACACTAACACAAGTGCGAAAAGTGGTTTTTCAACACAATCACAAGTGCAAAAAGTGTTTTTTCCACACTAATACAAGTGCAAAAGTGGTTCCCTGCACCAACACAAGTGCGAAAAGTGGTTTTTCAACACTAACACAAGTGCGAAAAGTGGTTTTTCAACACTAACACAAGTGCGAAAAGTGGTTTTCAACACTATCACAAGTGCAAAAAGTGTTTTTTCCACACTAATACAAGTGCAAAAGTGGTTGCCTGCACCAACACAAGTGCGAAAAGTGGTTTTTCAACACTAACACAAGTGCGAAAACTGGTTTTTCAACACTAACACAAGTGCGAAAAGTGGTTTTTCCACACTAATACAAGTGCAAAAGTGGTTTCCTGCAACAACACAGGTGCGAAAAGTGGTTTTTAAACACTAACACAAGTGCGAAAAGTGGTTTTTCAACACTATCACAAGTGCAAAAAGTGTTTTTACCACACTAATACAAGTGCAAAAGTGGTTTCCTGCACCAACACAAGTGCGAAAAGTGGTTTTTCAACACTAACACAAGTGAAAAGTGGTTTTTCAACACTATCACAAGTGCAAAAAGTGTTTTTTCCACACTAATACAAGTGCAAAAGTGGTTTCCTGCACCAACACAAGTGCGAAAAGTGGTTTTTCAACACTAAGTGCGAAAAGTGGTTTTTCAACACTATCACAAGTGCAAAAAGTGTTTTTACCACACTAATACAAGTGCAAAAGTGGTTTCCTGCACCAACACAAGTGCGAAAAGTGGTTTTTCAACACTAACACAAGTGCGAAAAGTGTTTTTTCCACACTAATACAAGTGCAAAAGTGGTTTCCTGCACGAACACAAGTGCGAAAAGTGTTTTTCAACACTAACACAAGTGCGAAAAGTGGTTTTTCAACACTAACACAAGTGCGAAAAGTGTTTTTTCCACACTAATACAAGTGCAAAAGTGGTTTCCTGCAACAACACAAGTGCGAAAAGTGGTTTTTCAACACTAACACAAGTGCGAAAAGTGGTTTTTCAACACTATCACAAGTGCAAAAAGTGTTTTTACCACACTAATACAAGTGCAAAAGTGGTTTCCTGCACCAACACAAGTGCGAAAAGTGGTTTTTCAACACTAACACAAGTGAAAAGTGGTTTTTCAACACTATCACAAGTGCAAAAAGTGATTTTTCAACACTAATACAAGTGCAAAAGTGGTTTCCTGCACCAACACAAGTGCGAAAAGTGATTTTTCAACACTATCACAAGTACAAAAAGTGTTTTTTCCACACTAATACAAGTGCAAAAGTGGTTTCCTGCACCAACACAAGTGCGAAAAGTGGTTTTTCAACACTAACACAAGTGCGAAAAGTGGTTTTTCCACACTAATACAAGTGCAAAAGTGGTTTCCTGCACCAACACAAGTGCGAAAAGTGGTTTTTCAACACTAACACAAGTGCGAAAAGTGGTTTTTCAACACTAACACAAGTGCGAAAAGTGGTTTTTCAACACTAACACAAGTGCGAAAAGTAGTTTATCCACACTAATACAAGTGCAAAAGTGGTTTCCTGCACCAACACAAGTGCGAAAAGTGGTTTTTCAACACTAACACAAGTGCGAAAAGTGGTTTTTCAACACTAACACAAGTGCGAAAAGTGGTTTTTCAACACTAACACAAGTGCGAAAAGTGGTTTTTCCACACTAATACAAGTGCAAAAGTGGTTTCCTGCACCAACACAAGTGCGAAAAGTGGTTTTTCAACACTAACACAAGTGCGAAAAGTGGTTTTTCAACACTAACACAAGTGCGAAAAGTGGTTTTTCAACACTAACACAAGTGCGAAAAGTAGTTTTTTCACACTAATACAAGTGCAAAAGTGGTTTCCTGCACCAACACAAGTGCGAAAAGTGGTTTTTCAACACTAACACAAGTGCAAAAATGGTTTTTCAACACTAACACAAGTGCGAAAAGTGGTTTTTCAACACTATCACAAGTGCAAAAAGTGTTTTTTCCACACTAATACAATTGCAAAAGTGGTTTCCTGCACCAACACAAGTGCGAAAAGTGGTTTTTCAACACTAACACAAGTGCGAAAAGTGATTTTTCAACACTAATACAAGTGCAAAAGTGGTTTCCTGCACCAACACAAGTGCGAAAAGTGATTTTTCAACACTATCACAAGTACAAAAAGTGTTTTTTCCACACTAATACAAGTGCAAAAGTGGTTTCCTGCACCAACACAAGTGCGAAAAGTGGTTTTTCAACACTAACACAAGTGCGAAAAGTGGTTTTTCCACACTAATACAAGTGCAAAAGTGGTTTCCTGCACCAACACAAGTGCGAAAAGTGGTTTTTCAACACTAACACAAGTGCGAAAAGTGGTTTTTCAACACTAACACAAGTGCGAAAAGTGGTTTTTCAACACTAACACAAGTGCGAAAAGTAGTTTTTCTACATTAATACAAGTGCAAAAGTGGTTTCCTGCACCAACACAAGTGCGAAAAGTGGTTTTTCAACACTAACACAAGTGCGAAAAGTGGTTTTTCAACACTAACACAAGTGCGAAAAGTGGTTTTTCAACACTATCACAAGTGCAAAAAGTGTTTTTTCCACACTAATACAAGTGCAAAAGTGGTTTCCTGCACCAACACAAGTGCGAAAAGTGGTTTTTCAACACTAACACAAGTGCGAAAAGTGATTTTTCAACACTAATACAAGTGGAAAAGTGGTTTCCTGCACCAACACAAGTGCGAAAAGTGATTTTTCAACACTATCACAAGTACAAAAAGTGTTTTTTCCACACTAATACAAGTGCAAAAGTGGTTTCCTGCACCAACACAAGTGCGAAAAGTGGTTTTTCAACACTAACACAAGTGCGAAAAGTGGTTTTTCAACACTATCACAAGTGCAAAAAGTGTTTTTACCACACTAATACAAGTAAAAAAGTGGTTTCCTGCACCAACACAAGTGCGAAAAGTGGTTTTTCAACACTAACACAATTGCGAAAAGTGGTTTTTCAACACTATCACAAGTGCAAAAAGTGTTTTTTCCACACTAATACAAGTGCAAAAGTGGTTTCCTGCACCAACACAAGTGCAAAAAGTGGTTTTTCAACACTAACACAAGTGCGAAAAGTGGTTTTTCAACACTATCACAAGTGCAAAAAGTGTTTTTTCCACACTAATACAAGTGCAAAAGTGGTTTCCTGCACCAACACAAGTGCGAAAAGTGGTTTTTCAACACTAACACAAGTGCGAAAAGTGGTTTTTCAACACTAACACAAGTGCGAAAAGTGGTTTTTCAACACAATCACAAGTGCAAAAAGTGTTTTTTCCACACTAATACAAGTGCAAAAGTGGTTCCCTGCACCAACACAAGTGCGAAAAGTGGTTTTTCAACACTAACACAAGTGCGAAAAGTGGTTTTTCAACACTAACACAAGTGCGAAAAGTGGTTTTCAACACTATCACAAGTGCAAAAAGTGTTTTTTCCACACTAATACAAGTGCAAAAGTGGTTGCCTGCACCAACACAAGTGCGAAAAGTGGTTTTTCAACACTAACACAAGTGCGAAAAGTGGTTTTTCAACACTAACACAAGTGCGAAAAGTGGTTTTTCCACACTAATACAAGTGCAAAAGTGGTTTCCTGCAACAACACAAGTGCGAAAAGTGGTTTTTCAACACTAACACAAGTGCGAAAAGTGGTTTTTCAACACTATCACAAGTGCAAAAAGTGTTTTTACCACACTAATACAAGTGCAAAAGTGGTTTCCTGCACCAACACAAGTGCGAAAAGTGGTTTTTCAACACTAACACAAGTGAAAAGTGGTTTTTCAACACTATCACAAGTGCAAAAAGTGATTTTTCAACACTAATACAAGTGCAAAAGTGGTTTCCTGCACCAACACAAGTGCGAAAAGTGATTTTTCAACACTATCACAAGTACAAAAAGTGTTTTTTCCACACTAATACAAGTGCAAAAGTGGTTTCCTGCACCAACACAAGTGCGAAAAGTGGTTTTTCAACACTAACACAAGTGCGAAAAGTGGTTTTTCCACACTAATACAAGTGCAAAAGTGGTTTCCTGCACCAACACAAGTGCGAAAAGTGGTTTTTCAACACTAACACAAGTGCGAAAAGTGGTTTTTCAACACTAACACAAGTGCGAAAAGTGGTTTTTCAACACTAACACAAGTGCGAAAAGTAGTTTATCCACACTAATACAAGTGCAAAAGTGGTTTCCTGCACCAACACAAGTGCGAAAAGTGGTTTTTCAACACTAACACAAGTGCGAAAAGTGGTTTTTCAACACTAACACAAGTGCGAAAAGTGGTTTTTCAACACTATCACAAGTGCAAAAAGTGTTTTTTCCACACTAATACAAGTGCAAAAGTGGTTTCCTGCACCAACACAAGTGCGAAAAGTGGTTTTTCAACACTAACACAAGTGTGAAAAGTGGTTTTTCAACACTAACACAAGTGCGAAAAGTAGTTTATCCACACTAATACAAGTGCAAAAGTGGTTTCCTGCACCAACACAAGTGCGAAAAGTGGTTTTTCAACACTAACACAAGTGCGAAAAGTGGTTTTTCAACACTAACACAAGTGCGAAAAGTGGTTTTTCAACACTATCACAAGTGCAAAAAGTGTTTTTTCCACACTAATACAAGTGCAAAAGTAGTTTCCTGCACCAACACCAGTGCGAAAAGTGGTTTTTCAACACTAACACAAGTGCGAAAAGTGGTTTTTCAACACTAACACAAGTGCGAAAAGTGTTTTTTCCACACTAATACAAGTGCAAAAGTGGTTTCCTGCACCAACACAAGTGTGAAAAGTGGTTTTTCAACACTAACACAAGTGCGAAAAGTGGTTTTTCAACAGTATTACAAGTGCAAAAAGTGTTTTTTCCACACTAATACAAGTGCAAAAGTGGTTTCCTGCACCAACACAAGTGCGAAAAGTGGTTTTTCAACACTAACACAAGTGCGAAAAGTGTTTTTTCAACACTAACACAAGTGCGAAAAGTGGTTTTTCAACACTATCACAAGTGCAAAAAGTGTTTTTTCCACACTAATACAAGTGCAAAAGTGGTTTCCTGCACCAACACAAGTGCGAAAAGTGGTTTTTCAACACTAACACAAGTGCGAAAAGTGGTTTTTCAACACTAACACAAGTGCGAAAAGTGGTTTTTCAACACTATCACAAGTGCAAAAAGTGTTTTTTCCACACTAATACAAGTGCAAAAGTGGTTTCCTGCACCAACACAAGTGCGAAAAGTGGTTTTTCCACACTAACACAAGTGCGAAAAGTGGTTTTTCAACACTAACACAAGTGCGAAAAGTGGTTTTTCCACACTAATACAAGTGCAAAAGTGGTTTCCTGCACCAACACAAGTGCGAAAAGTGGTTTTTCAACACTAACACAAGTGCGAAAAGTGGTTTTTCAACACTAACACAAGTGCGAAAAGTGGTTTTTCAACACTAACACAAGTGCGAAAAGTAGTTTTTTTCACACTAATACAAGTGCAAAAGTGGTTTCCTGCACCAACACAAGTGCGAAAAGTGGTTTTTCAACACTAACACAAGTGCAAAAAGTGGTTTTTCAACACTAACACAAGTGCGAAAAGTGGTTTTTCAACACTATCACAAGTGCAAAAAGTGTTTTTTCCACACTAATACAAGTGCAAAAGTGGTTTCCTGCACCAACACAAGTGCGAAAAGTGGTTTTTCAACACTAACACAAGTGCGAAAAGTGATTTTTCAACACTAATACAAGTGCAAAAGTGGTTTCCTGCACCAACACAAGTGCGAAAAGTGATTTTTCAACACTATCACAAGTACAAAAAGTGTTTTTTCCACACTAATACAAGTGCAAAAGTGGTTTCCTGCACCAACACAAGTGCGAAAAGTGGTTTTTCAACACTAACACAAGTGCGAAAAGTGGTTTTTCCACACTAATACAAGTGCAAAAGTGGTTTCCTGCACCAACACAAGTGCGAAAAGTGGTTTTTCAACACTAACACAAGTGCGAAAAGTGGTTTTTCAACACTAACACAAGTGCGAAAAGTGGTTTTTCAACACTAACACAAGTGCGAAAAGTAGTTTTTCCACACTAATACAAGTGCAAAAGTGGTTTCCTGCACCAACACAAGTGCGAAAAGTGGTTTTTCAACACTAACACAAGTGCGAAAAGTGGTTTTTCAACACTAACACAAGTGCGAAAAGTGGTTTTTCAACACTATCACAAGTGCAAAAAGTGTTTTTTCCACACTAATACAAGTGCAAAAGTGGTTTCCTGCACCAACACAAGTGCGAAAAGTGGTTTTTCAACACTAACACAAGTGCAAAAAGTGATTTTTCAACACTAATACAAGTGGAAAAGTGGTTTCCTGCACCAACACAAGTGCGAAAAGTGATTTTTCAACACTATCACAAGTACAAAAAGTGTTTTTTCCACACTAATACAAGTGCAAAAGTGGTTTCCTGCACCAACACAAGTGCGAAAAGTGGTTTTTCAACACTAACACAAGTGCGAAAAGTGGTTTTTCAACACTATCACAAGTGCAAAAGTGTTTTTACCACACTAATACAAGTAAAAAAGTGGTTTCCTGCACCAACACAAGTGCGAAAAGTGGTTTTTCAACACTAACACAAGTGCGAAAAGTGGTTTTTCAACACTATCACAAGTGCAAAAAGTGTTTTTTCCACACTAATACAAGTGCAAAAGTGGTTTCCTGCACCAACACAAGTGCAAAAAGTGGTTTTTCAACACTAACACAAGTGCGAAAAGTCGTTTTTCAACACTATCACAAGTGCAAAAAGTGTTTTTTCCACACTAATACAAGTGCAAAAGTGGTTTCCTGCACCAACACAAGTGCGAAAAGTGGTTTTTCAACACTAACACAAGTGCGAAAAATGGTTTTTCAACACTAACACAAGTGCGAAAAGTGGTTTTTCAACACTATCACAAGTGCAAAAAGTGTTTTTTCCACACTAATACAAGTGCAAAAGTGGTTTCCTGCACCAACACAAGTGCGAAAAGTGGTTTTTCAACACTAACACAAGTGCGAAAAGTGGTTTTTCAACACTAACACAAGTGCGAAAAGTGGTTTTTCAACACAATCACAAGTGCAAAAAGTGTTTTTTCCACACTAATACAAGTGCAAAAGTGGTTCCCTGCACCAACACAAGTGCGAAAAGTGGTTTTTCAACACTAACACAAGTGCGAAAAGTGGTTTTTCAACACTAACACAAGTGCGAAAAGTGGTTTTCAACACTATCACAAGTGCAAAAAGTGTTTTTTCCACACTAATACAAGTGCAAAAGTGGTTGCCTGCACCAACACAAGTGCGAAAAGTGGTTTTTCAACACTAACACAAGTGCGAAAAGTGGTTTTTCAACACTAACACAAGTGCGAAAAGTGGTTTTTCCACACTAATACAAGTGCAAAAGTGGTTTCCTGCAACAACACAAGTGCGAAAAGTGGTTTTTCAACACTAACACAAGTGCGAAAAGTGGTTTTTCAACACTCTCACAAGTGCAAAAAGTGTTTTTACCACACTAATACAAGTGCAAAAGTGGTTTCCTGCACCAACACAAGTGCGAAAAGTGGTTTTTCAACACTAACACAAGTGAAAAGTGGTTTTTCAACACTATCACAAGTGCAAAAAGTGTTTTTTCCACACTAATACAAGTGCAAAAGTGGTTTCCTGCACCAACACAAGTGCGAAAAGTGGTTTTTCAACACTAACACAAGTGCGAAAAGTGGTTTTTCAACACTAACACAAGTGCGAAAAGTGGTTTTTCAACACTATCACAAGTGCAAAAAGTGTTTTTTCCACACTAATACAAGTGCAAAAGTGGTTTCCTGCACCAACACAAGTGCAAAAAGTGGTTTTTCAACACTAACACAAGTGCGAAAAGTGGTTTTTCAACACTATCACAAGTGCAAAAAGTGTTTTTTCCACACTAATACAAGTGCAAAAGTGGTTTCCTGCACCAACACAAGTGCGAAAAGTGGTTTTTCAACACTAACACAAGTGCGAAAAGTGGTTTTTCAACACTAACACAAGTGCGAAAAGTGGTTTTTCAACACTATCACAAGTGCAAAAAGTGTTTTTCCACCCTAATACAAGTGCAAAAGTGGTTTCCTGCACCAACACAAGTGCGAAAAGTGGTTTTTCAACACTAACACAAGTGCGAAAAGTGGTTTTTCAACACTAACACAAGTGCGAAAAGTGGTTTTTCAACACTATCACAAGTGCAAAAAGTGTTTTTACCACACTAATACAAGCGCAAAAGTGGTTTCCTGCACCAACACAAGTGCGAAAAGTAGTTTTTCAACACCAACACAAGTGCGAAAAGTGGTTTTTCCACACTAATACAAGTGCAAAAGTGGTTTCCTGCACCAACACAAGTGCGAAAAGTGGCTTTTCAACACTAACACAAGTGCGAAAAGTGGTTTTTCAACACTAACACAAGTGCGAAAAGTGTTTTTTCCACACTAATACAAGTGCAAAAGTGGTTTCCTGCACCAACACAAGTGCGAAAAGTGCTTTTTCAACACTAACACAAGTGCGAAAAGTGGTTTTTCAACAGTATCACAAGTGCAAAAAGTGTTTTTTCCACACTAATACAAGTGCAAAAGTGGTTTCCTGCACCAACACAAGTGCGAAAAGTGGTTTTTCAACACTAACACAAGTGCGAAAAGTGGTTTTTCAACACTAACACAAGTGCGAAAAGTGGTTTTTCAACACTATCACAAGTGCAAAAAGTGTTTTTTCCACACTAATACAAGTGCAAAAGTGGTTTCCTGCACCAACACAAGTGCGAAAAGTGGTTTTTCAACACTAACACAAGTGCGAAAAGTGGTTTTTCAACACTAACACAAGTGCGAAAAGTGGTTTTTCAACACTATCACAAGTGCAAAAAGTGTTTTTTCCACACTAATACAAGTGCAAAAGTGGTTTCCTGCAACAACACAAGTGCGAAAAGTGGTTTTTCAACACTAACACAAGTGCGAAAAGTGGTTTTTCAACACTAACACAAGTGCGAAAAGTGGTTTTTCCACACTAATACAAGTGCAAAAGTGGTTTCCTGCACCAACACAAGTGTGAAAAGTGGTTTTTCAACACTAACACAAGTGCAAAAAGTGGTTTTTCAACACTAACACAAGTGCGAAAAGTGGTTTTTCAACACTAACACAAGTGCGAAAAGTAGCTTTTCACACTAATACAAGTGCAAAAGTGGTTTCCTGCACCAACACAAGTGCGAAAAGTGGTTTTTCAACACTAACACAAGTGCAAAAATGGTTTTTCAACACTAACACAAGTGCGAAAAGTGGTTTTTCAACACTATCACAAGTGCAAAAAGTGTTTTTTCCACACTAATACAAGTGCAAAAGTGGTTTCCTGCACCAACACAAGTGCGAAAAGTGGTTTTTCAACACTAACACAAGTGCGAAAAGTGATTTTTCAACACTAATACAAGTGCAAAAGTGGTTTCCTGCACCAACACAAGTGCGAAAAGTGATTTTTCAACACTATCACAAGTACAAAAAGTGTTTTTTCCACACTAATACAAGTGCAAAAGTGGTTTCCTGCACCAACACAAGTGCGAAAAGTGGTTTTTCAACACTAACACAAGTGCGAAAAGTCGTTTTTCCACACTAATACAAGTGCAAAAGTGGTTTCCTGCACCAACACAAGTGCGAAAAGTGGTTTTTCAACACTAACACAAGTGCGAAAAGTGGTTTTTCAACACTAACACAAGTGCGAAAAGTGGTTTTTCAACACTAACACAAGTGCGAAAAGTAGTTTTTCTACACTAATACAAGTGCAAAAGTGGTTTCCTGCACTAACACAAGTGCGAAAAGTGGTTTTTCAACACTAACACAAGTGCGAAAAGTGGTTTTTCAACACTATCACAAGTGCAAAAAGTGTTTTTTCCACACTAATACAAGTGCAAAAGTGGTTTCCTGCACCAACACAAGTGCGAAAAGTGGTTTTTCAACACTAACACAAGTGCGAAAAGTGTTTTTTCCACACTAATACAAGTGCAAAAGTGGTTTCCTGCACCAACACAAGTGCGAAAAGTGGTTTTTCAACACTAACACAAGTGCGAAAAGTGGTTTTTCAACACTAACACAAGTGCGAAAAGTGTTTTTTCCACACTAATACAAGTGCAAAAGTGGTTTCCTGCACCAACACAAGTGCGAAAAGTGCTTTTTCAACACTAACACAAGTGCGAAAAGTGGTTTTTCAACAGTATCACAAGTGCAAAAAGTGTTTTTTCCACACTAATACAAGTGCAAAAGTGGTTTCCTGCACCAACACAAGTGCGAAAAGTGGTTTTTCAACACTAACACAAGTGCGAAAAGTGGTTTTTCAACACTAACACAAGTGCGAAAAGTGGTTTTTCAACACTATCACAAGTGCAAAAAGTGTTTTTTCCACACTAATACAAGTGCAAAAGTGGTTTCCTGCACCAACACAAGTGCGAAAAGTGGTTTTTCAACACTAACACAAGTGCGAAAAGTGGTTTTTCAACACTAACACAAGTGCGAAAAGTGGTTTTTCAACACTATCACAAGTGCAAAAAGTGTTTTTTCCACACTAATACAAGTGCAAAAGTGGTTTCCTGCACCAACACAAGTGCGAAAAGTGGTTTTTCAACACTAACACAAGTGCGAAAAGTGGTTTTTCAACACTAACACAAGTGCGAAAAGTGGTTTTTCCACACTAATACAAGTGCAAAAGTGGTTTCCTGCACCAACACAAGTGCGAAAAGTGGTTTTTCAACACTAACACAAGTGCGAAAAGTGGTTTTTCAACACTAACACAAGTGCGAAAAGTGGTTTTTCAACACTAACACAAGTGCGAAAAGTAGTTTTTTCACACTAATACAAGTGCAAAAGTGGTTTCCTGCACCAACACAAGTGCGAAAAGTGGTTTTTCAACACTAACACAAGTGCAAAAATGGTTTTTCAACACTAACACAAGTGCGAAAAGTGGTTTTTCAACACTATCACAAGTGCAAAAAGTGTTTTTTCCACACTAATACAAGTGCAAAAGTGGTTTCCTGCACCAACACAAGTGCGAAAAGTGGTTTTTCAACACTAACACAAGTGCGAAAAGTGATTTTTCAACACTAATACAAGTGCAAAAGTGGTTTCCTGCACCAACACAAGTGCGAAAAGTGATTTTTCAACACTATCACAAGTACAAAAAGTGTTTTTTCCACACTAATACAAGTGCAAAAGTGGTTTCCTGCACCAACACAAGTGCGAAAAGTGGTTTTTCAACACTAACACAAGTGCGAAAAGTGGTTTTTCCACACTAATACAAGTGCAAAAGTGGTTTCCTGCACCAACGCAAGTGCGAAAAGTGGTTTTTCAACACTAACACAAGTGCGAAAAGTGGTTTTTCAACACTAACACAAGTGCGAAAAGTGGTTTTTCAACACTAACACAAGTGCGAAAAGTAGTTTTTCTACACTAATACAAGTGCAAAAGTGGTTTCCTGCACCAACACAAGTGCGAAAAGTGGTTTTTCAACACTAACACAAGTGCGAAAAGTGGTTTTTCAACACTAACACAAGTGCGAAAAGTGGTTTTTCAACACTATCACAAGTGCAAAAAGTGTTTTTTCCACACTAATACAAGTGCAAAAGTGGTTTCCTGCACCAACACAAGTGCGAAAAGTGGTTTTTCAACACTAACACAAGTGCGAAAAGTGATTTTTCAACACTAATACAAGTGGAAAAGTGGTTTCCTGCACCAACACAAGTGCGAAAAGTGATTTTTCAACACTATCACAAGTACAAAAAGTGTTTTTTCCACACTAATACAAGTGCAAAAGTGGTTTCCTGCACCAACACAAGTGCGAAAAGTGGTTTTTCAACACTAACACAAGTGCGAAAAGTGGTTTTTCAACACTATCACAAGTGCAAAAAGTGTTTTTACCACACTAATACAAGTAAAAAAGTGGTTTCCTGCACCAACACAAGTGCGAAAAGTGGTTTTTCAACACTAACACAATTGCGAAAAGTGGTTTTTCAACACTATCACAAGTGCAAAAAGTGTTTTTTCCACACTAATACAAGTGCAAAAGTGGTTTCCTGCACCAACACAAGTGCAAAAAGTGGTTTTTCAACACTAACACAAGTGCGAAAAGTGGTTTTTCAACACTATCACAAGTGCAAAAAGTGTTTTTTCCACACTAATACAAGTGCAAAAGTGGTTTCCTGCACCAACACAAGTGCGAAAAGTGGTTTTTCAACACTAACACAAGTGCGAAAAGTGGTTTTTCAACACTAACACAAGTGCGAAAAGTGGTTTTTCAACACAATCACAAGTGCAAAAAGTGTTTTTTCCACACTAATACAAGTGCAAAAGTGGTTCCCTGCACCAACACAAGTGCGAAAAGTGGTTTTTCAACACTAACACAAGTGCGAAAAGTGGTTTTTCAACACTAACACAAGTGCGAAAAGTGGTTTTCAACACTATCACAAGTGCAAAAAGTGTTTTTTCCACACTAATACAAGTGCAAAAGTGGTTGCCTGCACCAACACAAGTGCGAAAAGTGGTTTTTCAACACTAACACAAGTGCGAAAAGTGGTTTTTCAACACTAACACAAGTGCGAAAAGTGGTTTTTCCACACTAATACAAGTGCAAAAGTGGTTTCCTGCAACAACACAAGTGCGAAAAGTGGTTTTTCAACACTAACACAAGTGCGAAAAGTGGTTTTTCAACACTATCACAAGTGCAAAAAGTGTTTTTACCACACTAATACAAGTGCAAAAGTGATTTCCTGCACCAACACAAGTGCGAAAAGTGGTTTTTCAACACTAACACAAGTGAAAAGTGGTTTTTCAACACTATCACAAGTGCAAAAAGTGATTTTTCAACACTAATACAAGTGCAAAAGTGGTTTCCTGCACCAACACAAGTGCGAAAAGTGATTTTTCAACACTATCACAAGTACAAAAAGTGTTTTTTCCACACTAATACAAGTGCAAAAGTGGTTTCCTGCACCAACACAAGTGCGAAAAGTGGTTTTTCAACACTAACACAAGTGCGAAAAGTGGTTTTTCCACACTAATACAAGTGCAAAAGTGGTTTCCTGCACCAACACAAGTGCGAAAAGTGGTTTTTCAACACTAACACAAGTGCGAAAAGTGGTTTTTCAACACTAACACAAGTGCGAAAAGTGGTTTTTCAACACTAACACAAGTGCGAAAAGTAGTTTATCCACACTAATACAAGTGCAAAAGTGGTTTCCTGCACCAACACAAGTGCGAAAAGTGGTTTTTCAACACTAACACAAGTGCGAAAAGTGGTTTTTCAACACTAACACAAGTGCGAAAAGTGGTTTTTCAACACTATCACAAGTGCAAAAAGTGTTTTTTCCACACTAATACAAGTGCAAAAGTGGTTTCCTGCACCAACACAAGTGCGAAAAGTGGTTTTTCAACACTAACACAAGTGCGAAAAGTGGTTTTTCAACACTAACACAAGTGCGAAAAGTAGTTTATCCACACTAATACAAGTGCAAAAGTGGTTTCCTGCACCAACACAAGTGCGAAAAGTGGTTTTTCAACACTAACACAAGTGCGAAAAGTGGTTTTTCAACACTAACACAAGTGCGAAAAGTGGTTTTTCAACACTATCACAAGTGCAAAAAGTGTTTTTTCCACACTAATACAAGTGCAAAAGTGGTTTCCTGCACCAACACCAGTGCGAAAAGTGGTTTTTCAACACTAACACAAGTGCGAAAAGTGGTTTTTCAACACTAACACAAGTGCGAAAAGTGTTTTTTCCACACTAATACAAGTGCAAAAGTGGTTTCCTGCACCAACACAAGTGTGAAAAGTGGTTTTTCAACACTAACACAAGTGCGAAAAGTGGTTTTTCAACAGTATCACAAGTGCAAAAAGTGTTTTTTCCACACTAATACAAGTGCAAAAGTGGTTTCCTGCACCAACACAAGTGCGAAAAGTGGTTTTTCAACACTAACACAAGTGCGAAAAGTGTTTTTTCAACACTAACACAAGTGCGAAAAGTGGTTTTTCAACACTATCACAAGTGCAAAAAGTGTTTTTTCCACACTAATACAAGTGCAAAAGTGGTTTCCTGCACCAACACAAGTGCGAAAAGTGGTTTTTCAACACTAACACAAGTGCGAAAAGTGGTTTTTCAACACTAACACAAGTGCGAAAAGTGGTTTTTCAACACTATCACAAGTGCAAAAAGTGTTTTTTCCACACTAATACAAGTGCAAAAGTGGTTTCCTGCACCAACACAAGTGCGAAAAGTGGTTTTTCCACACTAACACAAGTGCGAAAAGTGGTTTTTCAACACTAACACAAGTGCGAAAAGTGGTTTTTCCACACTAATACAAGTGCAAAAGTGGTTTCCTGCACCAACACAAGTGCGAAAAGTGGTTTTTCAACACTAACACAAGTGCGAAAAGTGGTTTTTCAACACTAACACAAGTGCGAAAAGTGGTTTTTCAACACTAACACAAGTGCGAAAAGTAGTTTTTTTCACACTAATACAAGTGCAAAAGTGGTTTCCTGCACCAACACAAGTGCGAAAAGTGGTTTTTCAACACTAACACAAGTGCAAAAAGTGGTTTTTCAACACTAACACAAGTGCGAAAAGTGGTTTTTCAACACT
This sequence comes from Myxine glutinosa, assembly GCF_964187855.1. Classification (NCBI taxonomy): domain Eukaryota; kingdom Metazoa; phylum Chordata; class Myxini; order Myxiniformes; family Myxinidae; genus Myxine; species Myxine glutinosa. The sequence continues at coordinate 68,358 of NW_027617939.1, read as the reverse complement.
ATCACAAGTGCAAAAAGTGTTTTTTCCACACTAATACAAGTGCAAAAGTGGTTTCCTGCACCAACACAAGTGCGAAAAGTGGTTTTTCAACACTAACACAAGTGCGAAAAGTGATTTTTCAACACTAATACAAGTGCAAAAGTGGTTTCCTGCACCAACACAAGTGCGAAAAGTGATTTTTCAACACTATCAAAAGTACAAAAAGTGTTTTTTCCACACTAATACAAGTGCAAAAGTGGTTTCCTGCACCAACACAAGTGCGAAAAGTGGTTTTTCAACACTAACACAAGTGCGAAAAGTGGTTTTTCCACACTAATACAAGTGCAAAAGTGGTTTCCTGCACCAACACAAGTGCGAAAAGTGGTTTTTCAACACTAACACAAGTGCGAAAAGTGGTTTTTCAACACTAACACAAGTGCGAAAAGTGGTTTTTCAACACTAACACAAGTGCGAAAAGTAGTTTTTCCACACTAATACAAGTGCAAAAGTGGTTTCCTGCACCAACACAAGTGCGAAAAGTGGTTTTTCAACACTAACACAAGTGCGAAAAGTGGTTTTTCAACACTAACACAAGTGCGAAAAGTGGTTTTTCAACACTATCACAAGTGCAAAAAGTGTTTTTTCCACACTAATACAAGTGCAAAAGTGGTTTCCTGCACCAACACAAGTGCGAAAAGTGGTTTTTCAACACTAACACAAGTGCGAAAAGTGATTTTTCAACACTAATACAAGTGGAAAAGTGGTTTCCTGCACCAACACAAGTGCGAAAAGTGATTTTTCAACACTATCACAAGTACAAAAAGTGTTTTTTCCACACTAATACAAGTGCAAAAGTGGTTTCCTGCACCAACACAAGTGCGAAAAGTGGTTTTTCAACACTAACACAAGTGCGAAAAGTGGTTTTTCAACACTATCACAAGTGCAAAAGTGTTTTTACCACACTAATACAAGTAAAAAAGTGGTTTCCTGCACCAACACAAGTGCGAAAAGTGGTTTTTCAACACTAACACAAGTGCGAAAAGTGGTTTTTCAACACTATCACAAGTGCAAAAAGTGTTTTTTCCACACTAATACAAGTGCAAAAGTGGTTTCCTGCACCAACACAAGTGCAAAAAGTGGTTTTTCAACACTAACACAAGTGCGAAAAGTCGTTTTTCAACACTATCACAAGTGCAAAAAGTGTTTTTTCCACACTAATACAAGTGCAAAAGTGGTTTCCTGCACCAACACAAGTGCGAAAAGTGGTTTTTCAACACTAACACAATTGCGAAAAGTGGTTTTTCAACACTAACACAAGTGCGAAAAGTGGTTTTTCAACACTATCACAAGTGCAAAAAGTGTTTTTTCCACACTAATACAAGTGCAAAAGTGGTTTCCTGCACCAACACAAGTGCGAAAAGTGGTTTTTCAACACTAACACAAGTGCGAAAAGTGGTTTTTCAACACTAACACAAGTGCGAAAAGTGGTTTTTCCACACTAATACAAGTGCAAAAGTGGTTTCCTGCACCAACACAAGTGCGAAAAGTGGTTTTTCAACACTAACACAAGTGCGAAAAGTGGTTTTTCAACACTAACACAAGTGCGAAAAGTGGTTTTTCAACACTAACACAAGTGCGAAAAGTAGTTTTTTCACACTAATACAAGTGCAAAAGTGGTTTCCTGCACCAACACAAGTGCGAAAAGTGGTTTTTCAACACTAACACAAGTGCAAAAATGGTTTTTCAACACTAACACAAGTGCGAAAAGTGGTTTTTCAACACTATCACAAGTGCAAAAAGTGTTTTTTCCACACTAATACAAGTGCAAAAGTGGTTTCCTGCACCAACACAAGTGCGAAAAGTGGTTTTTCAACACTAACACAAGTGCGAAAAGTGATTTTTCAACACTAATACAAGTGCAAAAGTGGTTTCCTGCACCAACACAAGTGCGAAAAGTGATTTTTCAACACTATCACAAGTACAAAAAGTGTTTTTTCCACACTAATACAAGTGCAAAAGTGGTTTCCTGCACCAACACAAGTGCGAAAAGTGGTTTTTCAACACTAACACAAGTGCGAAAAGTGGTTTTTCCACACTAATACAAGTGCAAAAGTGGTTTCCTGCACCAACACAAGTGCGAAAAGTGGTTTTTCAACACTAACACAAGTGCGAAAAGTGGTTTTTCAACACTAACACAAGTGCGAAAAGTGGTTTTTCAACACTAACACAAGTGCGAAAAGTAGTTTTTCTACACTAATACAAGTGCAAAAGTGGTTTCCTGCACCAACACAAGTGCGAAAAGTGGTTTTTCAACACTAACACAAGTGCGAAAAGTGGTTTTTCAACACTAACACAAGTGCGAAAAGTGGTTTTTCAACACTATCACAAGTGCAAAAAGTGTTTTTTCCACACTAATACAAGTGCAAAAGTGGTTTCCTGCACCAACACAAGTGCGAAAAGTGGTTTTTCAACACTAACACAAGTGCGAAAAGTGATTTTTCAACACTAATACAAGTGGAAAAGTGGTTTCCTGCACCAACACAAGTGCGAAAAGTGATTTTTCAACACTATCACAAGTACAAAAAGTGTTTTTTCCACACTAATACAAGTGCAAAAGTGGTTTCCTGCACCAACACAAGTGCGAAAAGTGGTTTTTCAACACTAACACAAGTGCGAAAAGTGGTTTTTCAACACTAACACAAGTGCGAAAAGTGGTTTTTCAACACTATCACAAGTGCAAAAAGTGTTTTTACCACACTAATACAAGTAAAAAAGTGGTTTCCTGCACCAACACAAGTGCGAAAAGTGGTTTTTCAACACTAACACAATTGCGAAAAGTGGTTTTTCAACACTAACACAAGTGCGAAAAGTGGTTTTTCAACACTAACACAAGTGCGAAAAGTGGTTTTTCAACACTAACACAAGTGCGAAAAGTAGTTTTTTTCACACTAATACAAGTGCAAAAGTGGTTTCCTGCACCAACACAAGTGCGAAAAGTGGTTTTTCAACACTAACACAAGTGCAAAAAGTGGTTTTTCAACACTAACACAAGTGCGAAAAGTGGTTTTTCAACACTATCACAAGTGCAAAAAGTGTTTTTTCCACACTAATACAAGTGCAAAAGTGGTTTCCTGCACCAACACAAGTGCGAAAAGTGGTTTTTCAACACTAACACAAGTGCGAAAAGTGATTTTTCAACACTAATACAAGTGCAAAAGTGGTTTCCTGCACCAACACAAGTGCGAAAAGTGATTTTTCAACACTATCAAAAGTACAAAAAGTGTTTTTTCCACACTAATACAAGTGCAAAAGTGGTTTCCTGCACCAACACAAGTGCGAAAAGTGGTTTTTCAACACTAACACAAGTGCGAAAAGTGGTTTTTCCACACTAATACAAGTGCAAAAGTGGTTTCCTGCACCAACACAAGTGCGAAAAGTGGTTTTTCAACACTAACACAAGTGCGAAAAGTGGTTTTTCAACACTAACACAAGTGCGAAAAGTGGTTTTTCAACACTAACACAAGTGCGAAAAGTAGTTTTTCCACACTAATACAAGTGCAAAAGTGGTTTCCTGCACCAACACAAGTGCGAAAAGTGGTTTTTCAACACTAACACAAGTGCGAAAAGTGGTTTTTCAACACTAACACAAGTGCGAAAAGTGGTTTTTCAACACTATCACAAGTGCAAAAAGTGTTTTTTCCACACTAATACAAGTGCAAAAGTGGTTTCCTGCACCAACACAAGTGCGAAAAGTGGTTTTTCAACACTAACACAAGTGCGAAAAGTGATTTTTCAACACTAATACAAGTGGAAAAGTGGTTTCCTGCACCAACACAAGTGCGAAAAGTGATTTTTCAACACTATCACAAGTACAAAAAGTGTTTTTTCCACACTAATACAAGTGCAAAAGTGGTTTCCTGCACCAACACAAGTGCGAAAAGTGGTTTTTCAACACTAACACAAGTGCGAAAAGTGGTTTTTCAACACTATCACAAGTGCAAAAGTGTTTTTACCACACTAATACAAGTAAAAAAGTGGTTTCCTGCACCAACACAAGTGCGAAAAGTGGTTTTTCAACACTAACACAAGTGCGAAAAGTGGTTTTTCAACACTATCACAAGTGCAAAAAGTGTTTTTTCCACACTAATACAAGTGCAAAAGTGGTTTCCTGCACCAACACAAGTGCAAAAAGTGGTTTTTCAACACTAACACAAGTGCGAAAAGTCGTTTTTCAACACTATCACAAGTGCAAAAAGTGTTTTTTCCACACTAATACAAGTGCAAAAGTGGTTTCCTGCACCAACACAAGTGCGAAAAGTGGTTTTTCAACACTAACACAAGTGCGAAAAGTGGTTTTTCAACACTAACACAAGTGCGAAAAGTGGTTTTTCAACACTATCACAAGTGCAAAAAGTGTTTTTTCCACACTAATACAAGTGCAAAAGTGGTTTCCTGCACCAACACAAGTGCGAAAAGTGGTTTTTCAACACTAACACAAGTGCGAAAAGTGGTTTTTCAACACTAACACAAGTGCGAAAAGTGGTTTTTCCACACTAATACAAGTGCAAAAGTGGTTTCCTGCACCAACACAAGTGCGAAAAGTGGTTTTTCAACACTAACACAAGTGCGAAAAGTGGTTTTTCAACACTAACACAAGTGCGAAAAGTGGTTTTTCAACACTAACACAAGTGCGAAAAGTAGTTTTTTCACACTAATACAAGTGCAAAAGTGGTTTCCTGCACCAACACAAGTGCGAAAAGTGGTTTTTCAACACTAACACAAGTGCAAAAATGGTTTTTCAACACTAACACAAGTGCGAAAAGTGGTTTTTCAACACTATCACAAGTGCAAAAAGTGTTTTTTCCACACTAATACAAGTGCAAAAGTGGTTTCCTGCACCAACACAAGTGCGAAAAGTGGTTTTTCAACACTAACACAAGTGCGAAAAGTGATTTTTCAACACTAATACAAGTGCAAAAGTGGTTTCCTGCACCAACACAAGTGCGAAAAGTGATTTTTCAACACTATCACAAGTACAAAAAGTGTTTTTTCCACACTAATACAAGTGCAAAAGTGGTTTCCTGCACCAACACAAGTGCGAAAAGTGGTTTTTCAACACTAACACAAGTGCGAAAAGTGGTTTTTCCACACTAATACAAGTGCAAAAGTGGTTTCCTGCACCAACACAAGTGCGAAAAGTGGTTTTTCAACACTAACACAAGTGCGAAAAGTGGTTTTTCAACACTAACACAAGTGCGAAAAGTGGTTTTTCAACACTAACACAAGTGCGAAAAGTAGTTTTTCTACACTAATACAAGTGCAAAAGTGGTTTCCTGCACCAACACAAGTGCGAAAAGTGGTTTTTCAACACTAACACAAGTGCGAAAAGTGGTTTTTCAACACTAACACAAGTGCGAAAAGTGGTTTTTCAACACTATCACAAGTGCAAAAAGTGTTTTTTCCACACTAATACAAGTGCAAAAGTGGTTTCCTGCACCAACACAAGTGCGAAAAGTGGTTTTTCAACACTAACACAAGTGCGAAAAGTGATTTTTCAACACTAATACAAGTGGAAAAGTGGTTTCCTGCACCAACACAAGTGCGAAAAGTGATTTTTCAACACTATCACAAGTACAAAAAGTGTTTTTTCCACACTAATACAAGTGCAAAAGTGGTTTCCTGCACCAACACAAGTGCGAAAAGTGGTTTTTCAACACTAACACAAGTGCGAAAAGTGGTTTTTCAACACTATCACAAGTGCAAAAAGTGTTTTTACCACACTAATACAAGTAAAAAAGTGGTTTCCTGCACCAACACAAGTGCGAAAAGTGGTTTTTCAACACTAACACAATTGCGAAAAGTGGTTTTTCAACACTATCACAAGTGCAAAAAGTGTTTTTTCCACACTAATACAAGTGCAAAAGTGGTTTCCTGCACCAACACAAGTGCAAAAAGTGGTTTTTCAACACTAACACAAGTGCGAAAAGTGGTTTTTCAACACTATCACAAGTGCAAAAAGTGTTTTTTCCACACTAATACAAGTGCAAAAGTGGTTTCCTGCACCAACACAAGTGCGAAAAGTGGTTTTTCAACACTAACACAAGTGCGAAAAGTGGTTTTTCAACACTAACACAAGTGCGAAAAGTGGTTTTTCAACACAATCACAAGTGCAAAAAGTGTTTTTTCCACACTAATACAAGTGCAAAAGTGGTTCCCTGCACCAACACAAGTGCGAAAAGTGGTTTTTCAACACTAACACAAGTGCGAAAAGTGGTTTTTCAACACTAACACAAGTGCGAAAAGTGGTTTTCAACACTATCACAAGTGCAAAAAGTGTTTTTTCCACACTAATACAAGTGCAAAAGTGGTTGCCTGCACCAACACAAGTGCGAAAAGTGGTTTTTCAACACTAACACAAGTGCGAAAAGTGGTTTTTCAACACTAACACAAGTGCGAAAAGAGGTTTTTCCACACTAATACAAGTGCAAAAGTGGTTTCCTGCAACAACACAAGTGCGAAAAGTGGTTTTTCAACACTAACACAAGTGCGAAAAGTGGTTTTTCAACACTATCACAAGTGCAAAAAGTGTTTTTACCACACTAATACAAGTGCAAAAGTGATTTCCTGCACCAACACAAGTGCGAAAAGTGGTTTTTCAACACTAACACAAGTGAAAAGTGGTTTTTCAACACTATCACAAGTGCAAAAAGTGATTTTTCAACACTAATACAAGTGCAAAAGTGGTTTCCTGCACCAACACAAGTGCGAAAAGTGATTTTTCAACACTATCACAAGTACAAAAAGTGTTTTTTCCACACTAATACAAGTGCAAAAGTGGTTTCCTGCACCAACACAAGTGCGAAAAGTGGTTTTTCAACACTAACACAAGTGCGAAAAGTGGTTTTTCCACACTAATACAAGTGCAAAAGTGGTTTCCTGCACCAACACAAGTGCGAAAAGTGGTTTTTCAACACTAACACAAGTGCGAAAAGTGGTTTTTCAACACTAACACAAGTGCGAAAAGTGGTTTTTCAACACTAACACAAGTGCGAAAAGTAGTTTATCCACACTAATACAAGTGCAAAAGTGGTTTCCTGCACCAACACAAGTGCGAAAAGTGGTTTTTCAACACTAACACAAGTGCGAAAAGTGGTTTTTCAACACTAACACAAGTGCGAAAAGTGGTTTTTCAACACTATCACAAGTGCAAAAAGTGTTTTTTCCACACTAATACAAGTGCAAAAGTGGTTTCCTGCACCAACACAAGTGCGAAAAGTGGTTTTTCAACACTAACACAAGTGCGAAAAGTGGTTTTTCAACACTAACACAAGTGCGAAAAGTAGTTTATCCACACTAATACAAGTGCAAAAGTGGTTTCCTGCACCAACACAAGTGCGAAAAGTGGTTTTTCAACACTAACACAAGTGCGAAAAGTGGTTTTTCAACACTAACACAAGTGCGAAAAGTGGTTTTTCAACACTATCACAAGTGCAAAAAGTGTTTTTTCCACACTAATACAAGTGCAAAAGTGGTTTCCTGCACCAACACCAGTGCGAAAAGTGGTTTTTCAACACTAACACAAGTGCGAAAAGTGGTTTTTCAACACTAACACAAGTGCGAAAAGTGTTTTTTCCACACTAATACAAGTGCAAAAGTGGTTTCCTGCACCAACACAAGTGTGAAAAGTGGTTTTTCAACACTAACACAAGTGCGAAAAGTGGTTTTTCAACAGTATCACAAGTGCAAAAAGTGTTTTTTCCACACTAATACAAGTGCAAAAGTGGTTTCCTGCACCAACACAAGTGCGAAAAGTGGTTTTTCAACACTAACACAAGTGCGAAAAGTGTTTTTTCAACACTAACACAAGTGCGAAAAGTGGTTTTTCAACACTATCACAAGTGCAAAAAGTGTTTTTTCCACACTAATACAAGTGCAAAAGTGGTTTCCTGCACCAACACAAGTGCGAAAAGTGGTTTTTCAACACTAACACAAGTGCGAAAAGTGGTTTTTCAACACTAACACAAGTGCGAAAAGTGGTTTTTCAACACTATCACAAGTGCAAAAAGTGTTTTTTCCACACTAATACAAGTGCAAAAGTGGTTTCCTGCACCAACACAAGTGCGAAAAGTGGTTTTTCCACACTAACACAGGTGCGAAAAGTGGTTTTTCAACACTAACACAAGTGCGAAAAGTGGTTTTTCCACACTAATACAAGTGCAAAAGTGGTTTCCTGCACCAACACAAGTGCGAAAAGTGGTTTTTCAACACTAACACAAGTGCGAAAAGTGGTTTTTCAACACTAACACAAGTGCGAAAAGTGGTTTTTCAACACTAACACAAGTGCGAAAAGTAGTTTTTTTCACACTAATACAAGTGCAAAAGTGGTTTCCTGCACCAACACAAGTGCGAAAAGTGGTTTTTCAACACTAACACAAGTGCAAAAAGTGGTTTTTCAACACTAACACAAGTGCGAAAAGTGGTTTTTCAACACTATCACAAGTGCAAAAAGTGTTTTTTCCACACTAATACAAGTGCAAAAGTGGTTTCCTGCACCAACACAAGTGCGAAAAGTGGTTTTTCAACACTAACACAAGTGCGAAAAGTGATTTTTCAACACTAATACAAGTGCAAAAGTGGTTTCCTGCACCAACACAAGTGCGAAAAGTGATTTTTCAACACTATCAAAAGTACAAAAAGTGTTTTTTCCACACTAATACAAGTGCAAAAGTGGTTTCCTGCACCAACACAAGTGCGAAAAGTGGTTTTTCAACACTAACACAAGTGCGAAAAGTGGTTTTTCCACACTAATACAAGTGCAAAAGTGGTTTCCTGCACCAACACAAGTGCAAAAAGTGGTTTTTCAACACTAACACAAGTGCGAAAAGTGGTTTTTCAACACTAACACAAGTGCGAAAAGTGGTTTTTCAACACTAACACAAGTGCGAAAAGTAGTTTTTCCACACTAATACAAGTGCAAAAGTGGTTTCCTGCACCAACACAAGTGCGAAAAGTGGTTTTTCAACACTAACACAAGTGCGAAAAGTGGTTTTTCAACACTAACACAAGTGCGAAAAGTGGTTTTTCAACACTATCACAAGTGCAAAAAGTGTTTTTTCCACACTAATACAAGTGCAAAAGTGGTTTCCTGCACCAACACAAGTGCGAAAAGTGGTTTTTCAACACTAACACAAGTGCGAAAAGTGATTTTTCAACACTAATACAAGTGGAAAAGTGGTTTCCTGCACCAACACAAGTGCGAAAAGTGATTTTTCAACACTATCACAAGTACAAAAAGTGTTTTTTCCACACTAATACAAGTGCAAAAGTGGTTTCCTGCACCAACACAAGTGCGAAAAGTGGTTTTTCAACACTAACACAAGTGCGAAAAGTGGTTTTTCAACACTATCACAAGTGCAAAAGTGTTTTTACCACACTAATACAAGTAAAAAAGTGGTTTCCTGCACCAACACAAGTGCGAAAAGTGGTTTTTCAACACTAACACAAGTGCGAAAAGTGGTTTTTCAACACTATCACAAGTGCAAAAAGTGTTTTTTCCACACTAATACAAGTGCAAAAGTGGTTTCCTGCACCAACACAAGTGCAAAAAGTGGTTTTTCAACACTAACACAAGTGCGAAAAGTCGTTTTTCAACACTATCACAAGTGCAAAAAGTGTTTTTTCCACACTAATACAAGTGCAAAAGTGGTTTCCTGCACCAACACAAGTGCGAAAAGTGGTTTTTCAACACTAACACAAGTGCGAAAAATGGTTTTTCAACACTAACACAAGTGCGAAAAGTGGTTTTTCAACACTATCACAAGTGCAAAAAGTGTTTTTTCCACACTAATACAAGTGCAAAAGTGGTTTCCTGCACCAACACAAGTGCGAAAAGTGGTTTTTCAACACTAACACAAGTGCGAAAAGTGGTTTTTCAACACTAACACAAGTGCGAAAAGTGGTTTTTCAACACAATCACAAGTGCAAAAAGTGTTTTTTCCACACTAATACAAGTGCAAAAGTGGTTCCCTGCACCAACACAAGTGCGAAAAGTGGTTTTTCAACACTAACACAAGTGCGAAAAGTGGTTTTTCAACACTAACACAAGTGCGAAAAGTGGTTTTCAACACTATCACAAGTGCAAAAAGTGTTTTTTCCACACTAATACAAGTGCAAAAGTGGTTTCCTGCACCAACACAAGTGCGAAAAGTGGTTTTTCAACACTAACACAAGTGCGAAAAGTGATTTTTCAACACTAATACAAGTGCAAAAGTGGTTTCCTGCACCAACACAAGTGCGAAAAGTGATTTTTCAACACTATCAAAAGTACAAAAAGTGTTTTTTCCACACTAATACAAGTGCAAAAGTGGTTTCCTGCACCAACACAAGTGCGAAAAGTGGTTTTTCAACACTAACACAAGTGCGAAAAGTGGTTTTTCCACACTAATACAAGTGCAAAAGTGGTTTCCTGCACCAACACAAGTGCAAAAAGTGGTTTTTCAACACTAACACAAGTGCGAAAAGTGGTTTTTCAACACTAACACAAGTGCGAAAAGTGGTTTTTCAACACTAACACAAGTGCGAAAAGTAGTTTTTCCACACTAATACAAGTGCAAAAGTGGTTTCCTGCACCAACACAAGTGCGAAAAGTGGTTTTTCAACACTAACACAAGTGCGAAAAGTGGTTTTTCAACACTAACACAAGTGCGAAAAGTGGTTTTTCAACACTATCACAAGTGCAAAAAGTGTTTTTTCCACACTAATACAAGTGCAAAAGTGGTTTCCTGCACCAACACAAGTGCGAAAAGTGGTTTTTCAACACTAACACAAGTGCGAAAAGTGATTTTTCAACACTAATACAAGTGGAAAAGTGGTTTCCTGCACCAACACAAGTGCGAAAAGTGATTTTTCAACACTATCACAAGTACAAAAAGTGTTTTTTCCACACTAATACAAGTGCAAAAGTGGTTTCCTGCACCAACACAAGTGCGAAAAGTGGTTTTTCAACACTAACACAAGTGCGAAAAGTGGTTTTTCAACACTATCACAAGTGCAAAAGTGTTTTTACCACACTAATACAAGTAAAAAAGTGGTTTCCTGCACCAACACAAGTGCGAAAAGTGGTTTTTCAACACTAACACAAGTGCGAAAAGTGGTTTTTCAACACTATCACAAGTGCAAAAAGTGTTTTTTCCACACTAATACAAGTGCAAAAGTGGTTTCCTGCACCAACACAAGTGCAAAAAGTGGTTTTTCAACACTAACACAAGTGCGAAAAGTCGTTTTTCAACACTATCACAAGTGCAAAAAGTGTTTTTTCCACACTAATACAAGTGCAAAAGTGGTTTCCTGCACCAACACAAGTGCGAAAAGTGGTTTTTCAACACTAACACAAGTGCGAAAAATGGTTTTTCAACACTAACACAAGTGCGAAAAGTGGTTTTTCAACACTATCACAAGTGCAAAAAGTGTTTTTTCCACACTAATACAAGTGCAAAAGTGGTTTCCTGCACCAACACAAGTGCGAAAAGTGGTTTTTCAACACTAACACAAGTGCGAAAAGTGGTTTTTCAACACTAACACAAGTGCGAAAAGTGGTTTTTCAACACAATCACAAGTGCAAAAAGTGTTTTTTCCACACTAATACAAGTGCAAAAGTGGTTCCCTGCACCAACACAAGTGCGAAAAGTGGTTTTTCAACACTAACACAAGTGCGAAAAGTGGTTTTTCAACACTAACACAAGTGCGAAAAGTGGTTTTCAACACTATCACAAGTGCAAAAAGTGTTTTTTCCACACTAATACAAGTGCAAAAGTGGTTGCCTGCACCAACACAAGTGCGAAAAGTGGTTTTTCAACACTAACACAAGTGCGAAAAGTGGTTTTTCAACACTAACACCAGTGCGAAAAGTGGTTTTTCCACACTAATACAAGTGCAAAAGTGGTTTCCTGCAACAACACAAGTGCGAAAAGTGGTTTTTCAACACTAACACAAGTGCAAAAAGTGGTTTTTCAACACTATCACAAGTGCAAAAAGTGTTTTTACCACACTAATACAAGTGCAAAAGTGGTTTCCTGCACCAACACAAGTGCGAAAAGTGGTTTTTCAACACTAACACAAGTGAAAAGTGGTTTTTCAACACTATCACAAGTGCAAAAAGTGTTTTTTCCACACTAATACAAGTGCAAAAGTGGTTTCCTGCACCAACACAAGTGCGAAAAGTGGTTTTTCAACACTAACACAAGTGCGAAAAGTGGTTTTTCAACACTAACACAAGTGCGAAAAGTGGTTTTTCAACACTATCACAAGTGCAAAAAGTGTTTTTACCACACTAATACAAGTGCAAAAGTGGTTTCCTGCACCAACACAAGTGCGAAAAGTGGTTTTTCAACACTAACACAAGTGCGAAAAGTGGTTTTTCAACACTATCACAAGTGCAAAAAGTGTTTTTTCCACACTAATACAAGTGCAAAAGTGGTTTCCTGCACCAACACCAGGGCGAAAAGTGGTTTTTCAACACTAACACATGTGCGAAAAGTGGTTTTTCAACACTAACACAAGTGCGAAAAGTGGTTTTTCAACACTATCACAAGTGCAAAAAGTGGTTTTTCCACACTAATACAAGTGCAAAAGTGGTTTCCTGCACCAACACAAGTGCGAAAAGTGGTTTTTCAACACTAACACAAGTGCGAAAAGTGATTCTTCAACACTACCACAAGTGCGAAAAGTGGTTTTCCACACTTATACAAGTGCAAAAGTGGTTTCCTGCACCAACACAAGTGCGAAAATTGGGTTTTCAACAATAACACAAGTGCGAAAAGTGGTTTTTCAACACTAACACAAGTGCAAAAAGTGGTTTTTCCACACTAATACAAGTGCAAAAGTGGTTTCCTGCACCAACACAAGTGCGAAAAGTGGTTTTTCAACACTAACACAAGTGCGAAAAGTGGTTTTTCAACACTATCACAAGTGCAAAAAGTGTTTTTTCCACACTAATACAAGTGCAAAAGTGGTTTCCTGCACCAACACAAGTGCGAAAAGTGGTTTTTCAACACTAACACAAGTGCGAAAAGTGGTTTTTCAACACGATCACAAGTGCAAAAAGTGTTTTTTCCACACTAATACAAGTGCAAAAGTGGTTTCCTGCACCAACACAAGTGCGAAAAGTGGTTTTTCAACACTAACACAAGTGCGAAAAGTGATTTTTCAACACTAATACAAGTGCAAAAGTGGTTTCCTGCACCAACACAAGTGCGAAAAGTGATTTTTCAACACTATCACAAGTACAAAAAGTGTTTTTTCCACACTAATACAAGTGCAAAAGTGGTTTCCTGCACCAACACAAGTGCAAAAAGTGGTTTTTCAACACTAACACAAGTGCAAAAAGTGGTTTTTCAACACTATCACAAGTGCAAAAAGTGTTTTTACCACACAAATACAAGTAAAAAAGTGGTTTCCTGCACCAACACAAGTGCGAAAAGTGGTTTTTCAACACTAACACAAGTGCAAAAAGTGGTTTTTCAACACTATCACAAGTGCAAAAAGTGTTTTTTCCACACTAATACAAGTGCAAAAGTGGTTTCCTGCACCAACACAAGTGCAAAAAGTGGTTTTTCAACACTAACACAATTGCGAAAAGTGGTTTTTCAACACTATCACAAGTGCAAAAAGTGTTTTTTCCACACTAATACAAGTGCAAAAGTGGTTTCCTGCACCAACACAAGTGCGAAAAGTGGTTTTTCAACACTAACACAAGTGCGAAAAGTGGTTTTTCAACACTAACACAAGTGCGAAAAGTGGTTTTTCAACACTATCACAAGTGCAAAAAGTGTTTTTTCCACACTAATACAAGTGCAAAAGTGGTTTCCTGCACCAACACAAGTGCGAAAAGTGGTTTTTCAACACTAACACAAGTGCGAAAAGTGGTTTTTCAACACTAACACACGTGCGAAAAGTGGTTTTTCAACACTATCACAAGTGCAAAAAGTGTTTTTTCCACACTAATACAAGTGCAAAAGTGGTTTCCTGCACCAACACAAGTGCGAAAAGTGGTTTTTCAACACTAACACAAGTGCGAAAAGTGATTTTTCAACACTAATACAAGTGGAAAAGTGGCTTCCTGCACCAACACAAGTGCGAAAAGTGATTTTTCAACACTATCACAAGTACAAAAAGTGTTTTTTCCACACTAATACAAGTGCAAAAGTGGTTTCCTGCACCAACACAAGTGCGAAAAGTGGTTTTTCAACACTAACACAAGTGCGAAAAGTGGTTTTTCAACACTACCACAAGTGCAAAAAGTGTTTTTACCACACTAATACAAGTAAAAAAGTGGTTTCCTGAACCAACACAAGTGCGAAAAGTGGTTTTTAAACAATAACACAAGTGCGAAAAGTGGTTTTTCAACACTATCACAAGTGCAAAAAGTGTTTTTTCCACACTAATACAAGTGCAAAAGTGGTTTCCTGCACCAACACAAGTGCAAAAAGTGGTTTTTCAACACTAACACAAGTGCGAAAAGTGGTTTTTCAACACTATCACAAGTGCAAAAAGTGTTTTTTCCACACTAATACAAGTGCAAAAGTGGTTTCCTGCACCAACACAAGTGCGAAAAGTGGTTTTTCAACACTAACACAAGTGCGAAAAGTGGTTTTTCAACACTAACACAAGTGCGAAAAGTGGTTTTTCAACACTATCACAAGTGCAAAAAGTGTTTTTTCCACACTAATACAAGTGCAAAAGTGGTTTCCTGCACCAACACAAGTGTGAAAAGTGGTTTTTCAACACTAACACAAGTGCGAAAAGTGGTTTTTCAACACTAACGCAAGTGCGAAAAGTGGTTTTTCAACACAATCACAAGTGCAAAAAGTGTTTTTTCCACACTAATACAAGTGCAAAAGTGGTTCCCTGCACCAACACAAGTGCGAAAAGTGGTTTTTCAACACTAACACAAGTGCGAAAAGTGGTTTTTCAACACTAACACAAGTGCGAAAAGTGGTTTTCAACACTATCACAAGTGCAAAAAGTGTTTTTTCCACACTAATACAAGTGCAAAAGTGGTTGCCTGCACCAACACAAGTGCGAAAAGTGGTTTTTCAACACTAACACAAGTGCGAAAACTGGTTTTTCAACACTAACACAAGTGCGAAAAGTGGTTTTTCCACACTAATACAAGTGCAAAAGTGGTTTCCTGCAACAACACAAGTGCGAAAAGTGGTTTTTCAACACTAACACAAGTGCGAAAAGTGGTTTTTCAACACTATCACAAGTGCAAAAAGTGTTTTTACCACACTAATACAAGTGCAAAAGTGGTTTCCTGCACCAACACAAGTGCGAAAAGTGGTTTTTCAACACTAACACAAGTGAAAAGTGGTTTTTCAACACTATCACAAGTGCAAAAAGTGTTTTTTCCACACTAATACAAGTGCAAAAGTGGTTTCCTGCACCAACACAAGTGCGAAAAGTGGTTTTTCAACACTAACACAAGTGCGAAAAGTGGTTTTTCAACACTAACACAAGTGCGAAAAGTGGTTTTTCAACACTATCACAAGTGCAAAAAGTGTTTTTACCACACTAATACAAGTGCAAAAGTGGTTTCCTGCACCAACACAAGTGCGAAAAGTGGTTTTTCAACACTAACACAAGTGCGAAAAGTGTTTTTTCCACACTAATACAAGTGCAAAAGTGGTTTCCTGCACGAACACAAGTGCGAAAAGTGTTTTTCAACACTAACACAAGTGCGAAAAGTGGTTTTTCAACACTAACACAAGTGCGAAAAGTGTTTTTTCCACACTAATACAAGTGCAAAAGTGGTTTCCTGCACCAACACAAGTGCGAAAAGTGGTTTTTCAACACTAACACAAGTGCGAAAAGTGGTTTTTCAACACTAACACAAGTGCGAAAAGTGGTTTTTCAACACAATCACAAGTGCAAAAAGTGTTTTTTCCACACTAATACAAGTGCAAAAGTGGTTCCCTGCACCAACACAAGTGCGAAAGGTGGTTTTTCAACACTAACACAAGTGCGAAAAGTGGTTTTTCAACACTAACACAAGTGCGAAAAGTGGTTTTCAACACTATCACAAGTGCAAAAAGTGTTTTTTCCACACTAATACAAGTGCAAAAGTGGTTGCCTGCACCAACACAAGTGCGAAAAGTGGTTTTTCAACACTAACACAAGTGCGAAAACTGGTTTTTCAACACTAACACAAGTGCGAAAAGTGGTTTTTCCACACTAATACAAGTGCAAAAGTGGTTTCCTGCAACAACACAAGTGCGAAAAGTGGTTTTTCAACACTAACACAAGTGCGAAAAGTGGTTTTTCAACACGATCACAAGTGCAAAAAGTGTTTTTTCCACACTAATACAAGTGCAAAAGTGGTTTCCTGCACCAACACAAGTGCGAAAAGTGGTTTTTCAACACTAACACAAGTGCGAAAAGTGATTTTTCAACACTAATACAAGTGCAAAAGTGGTTTCCTGCACCAACACAAGTGCGAAAAGTGATTTTTCAACACTATCACAAGTACAAAAAGTGTTTTTTCCACACTAATACAAGTGCAAAAGTGGTTTCCTGCACCAACACAAGTGCAAAAAGTGGTTTTTCAACACTAACACAAGTGCAAAAAGTGGTTTTTCAACACTATCACAAGTGCAAAAAGTGTTTTTACCACACAAATACAAGTAAAAAAGTGGTTTCCTGCACCAACACAAGTGCGAAAAGTGGTTTTTCAACACTAACACAAGTGCAAAAAGTGGTTTTTCAACACTATCACAAGTGCAAAAAGTGTTTTTTCCACACTAATACAAGTGCAAAAGTGGTTTCCTGCACCAACACAAGTGCAAAAAGTGGTTTTTCAACACTAACACAATTGCGAAAAGTGGTTTTTCAACACTATCACAAGTGCAAAAAGTGTTTTTTCCACACTAATACAAGTGCAAAAGTGGTTTCCTGCACCAACACAAGTGCGAAAAGTGGTTTTTCAACACTAACACAAGTGCGAAAAGTGGTTTTTCAACACTAACACAAGTGCGAAAAGTGGTTTTTCAACACTATCACAAGTGCAAAAAGTGTTTTTTCCACACTAATACAAGTGCAAAAGTGGTTTCCTGCACCAACACAAGTGCGAAAAGTGGTTTTTCAACACTAACACAAGTGCGAAAAGTGGTTTTTCAACACTAACACACGTGCGAAAAGTGGTTTTTCAACACTATCACAAGTGCAAAAAGTGTTTTTTCCACACTAATACAAGTGCAAAAGTGGTTTCCTGCACCAACACAAGTGCGAAAAGTGGTTTTTCAACACTAACACAAGTGCGAAAAGTGATTTTTCAACACTAATACAAGTGGAAAAGTGGCTTCCTGCACCAACACAAGTGCGAAAAGTGATTTTTCAACACTATCACAAGTACAAAAAGTGTTTTTTCCACACTAATACAAGTGCAAAAGTGGTTTCCTGCACCAACACAAGTGCGAAAAGTGGTTTTTCAACACTAACACAAGTGCGAAAAGTGGTTTTTCAACACTACCACAAGTGCAAAAAGTGTTTTTACCACACTAATACAAGTAAAAAAGTGGTTTCCTGAACCAACACAAGTGCGAAAAGTGGTTTTTCAACAATAACACAAGTGCGAAAAGTGGTTTTTCAACACTATCACAAGTGCAAAAAGTGTTTTTTCCACACTAATACAAGTGCAAAAGTGGTTTCCTGCACCAACACAAGTGCAAAAAGTGGTTTTTCAACACTAACACAAGTGCGAAAAGTGGTTTTTCAACACTATCACAAGTGCAAAAAGTGTTTTTTCCACACTAATACAAGTGCAAAAGTGGTTTCCTGCACCAACACAAGTGCGAAAAGTGGTTTTTCAACACTAACACAAGTGCGAAAAGTGGTTTTTCAACACTAACACAAGTGCGAAAAGTGGTTTTTCAACACTATCACAAGTGCAAAAAGTGTTTTTTCCACACTAATACAAGTGCAAAAGTGGTTTCCTGCACCAACACAAGTGTGAAAAGTGGTTTTTCAACACTAACACAAGTGCGAAAAGTGGTTTTTCAACACTAACGCAAGTGCGAAAAGTGGTTTTTCAACACAATCACAAGTGCAAAAAGTGTTTTTTCCACACTAATACAAGTGCAAAAGTGGTTCCCTGCACCAACACAAGTGCGAAAAGTGGTTTTTCAACACTAACACAAGTGCGAAAAGTGGTTTTTCAACACTAACACAAGTGCGAAAAGTGGTTTTCAACACTATCACAAGTGCAAAAAGTGTTTTTTCCACACTAATACAAGTGCAAAAGTGGTTGCCTGCACCAACACAAGTGCGAAAAGTGGTTTTTCAACACTAACACAAGTGCGAAAACTGGTTTTTCAACACTAACACAAGTGCGAAAAGTGGTTTTTCCACACTAATACAAGTGCAAAAGTGGTTTCCTGCAACAACACAAGTGCGAAAAGTGGTTTTTCAACATTAACACAAGTGCGAAAAGTGGTTTTTCAACACTATCACAAGTGCAAAAAGTGTTTTTACCACACTAATACAAGTGCAAAAGTGGTTTCCTGCACCAACACAAGTGCGAAAAGTGGTTTTTCAACACTAACACAAGTGAAAAGTGGTTTTTCAACACTATCACAAGTGCAAAAAGTGTTTTTTCCACACTAATACAAGTGCAAAAGTGGTTTCCTGCACCAACACAAGTGCGAAAAGTGGTTTTTCAACACTAACACAAGTGCGAAAAGTGGTTTTTCAACACTAACACAAGTGCGAAAAGTGGTTTTTCAACACTATCACAAGTGCAAAAAGTGTTTTTACCACACTAATACAAGTGCAAAAGTGGTTTCCTGCACCAACACAAGTGCGAAAAGTGGTTTTTCAACACTAACACAAGTGCGAAAAGTGTTTTTTCCACACTAATACAAGTGCAAAAGTGGTTTCCTGCACGAACACAAGTGCGAAAAGTGTTTTTCAACACTAACACAAGTGCGAAAAGTGGTTTTTCAACACTAACACAAGTGCGAAAAGTGTTTTTTCCACACTAATACAAGTGCAAAAGTGGTTTCCTGCACCAACACAAGTGCGAAAAGTGGTTTTTCAACACTAACACAAGTGCGAAAAGTGGTTTTTCAACACTAACACAAGTGCGAAAAGTGGTTTTTCAACACAATCACAAGTGCAAAAAGTGTTTTTTCCACACTAATACAAGTGCAAAAGTGGTTCCCTGCACCAACACAAGTGCGAAAGGTGGTTTTTCAACACTAACACAAGTGCGAAAAGTGGTTTTTCAACACTAACACAAGTGCGAAAAGTGGTTTTCAACACTATCACAAGTGCAAAAAGTGTTTTTTCCACACTAATACAAGTGCAAAAGTGGTTGCCTGCACCAACACAAGTGCGAAAAGTGGTTTTTCAACACTAACACAAGTGCGAAAACTGGTTTTTCAACACTAACACAAGTGCGAAAAGTGGTTTTTCCACACTAATACAAGTGCAAAAGTGGTTTCCTGCAACAACACAAGTGCGAAAAGTGGTTTTTCAACACTAACACAAGTGCGAAAAGTGGTTTTTCAACACTATCACAAGTGCAAAAAGTGTTTTTACCACACTAATACAAGTGCAAAAGTGGTTTCCTGCACCAACACAAGTGCGAAAAGTGGTTTTTCAACACTAACACAAGTGAAAAGTGGTTTTTCAACACTATCACAAGTGCAAAAAGTGTTTTTTCCACACTAATACAAGTGCAAAAGTGGTTTCCTGCACCAACACAAGTGCGAAAAGTGGTTTTTCAACACTAACACAAGTGCGAAAAGTGGTTTTTCAACACTAACACAAGTGCGAAAAGTGGTTTTTCAACACTATCACAAGTGCAAAAAGTGTTTTTACCACACTAATACAAGTGCAAAAGTGGTTTCCTGCACCAACACAAGTGCGAAAAGTGGTTTTTCAACACTAACACAAGTGCGAAAAGTGTTTTTTCCACACTAATACAAGTGCAAAAGTGGTTTCCTGCACGAACACAAGTGCGAAAAGTGTTTTTCAACACTAACACAAGTGCGAAAAGTGGTTTTTCAACACTAACACAAGTGCGAAAAGTGTTTTTTCCACACTAATACAAGTGCAAAAGTGGTTTCCTGCACCAACACAAGTGCGAAAAGTGGTTTTTCAACACTAACACAAGTGCGAAAAGTGGTTTTTCAACAGTATCACAAGTGCAAAAAGTGTTTTTTCCACACTAATACAAGTGCAAAAGTGGTTTCCTGCACCAACACAAGTGCGAAAAGTGGTTTTTCAACACTAACACAAGTGCGAAAAGTGGTTTTTCAACAGTATCACAAGTGCAAAAAGTGTTTTTTCCACACTAATACAAGTGCAAAAGTGGTTTCCTGCACCAACACAAGTGCGAAAAGTTGTTTTTCAACACTAACACAAGTGCGAAAAGTGGTTTTTCAACACTATCACAAGTGCAAAAAGTGTGTTTTCCACACTAATACAAGTGCAAAAGTGGTTTCCTGCACCAACACAAGTGCGAAAAGTGGTTTTTCAACACTAACACAAGTGCGAAAAGTGGTTTTTCAACACTAACACAAGTGCGAAAAGTGGTTTTCCACACTAATACAAGTGCAAAAGTGGTTTCCTGTACCAACACAAGTGCGAAAAGTGGTTTTTCAACAATAACACAAGTGCGAAAAGTGGTTTTTCAACACTAACACAAGTGCGAAAAGTGGTTTTTCCACACTAATACAAGTGCAAAAGTGGTTTCCTGCACCAACACAAGTGCGAAAAGTGGTTTTTCAACACTAACACAAGTGCGAAAAGTGATTTTTCAACACTAATACAAGTGGAAAAGTGGTTTCCTGCACCAACACAAGTGCGAAAAGTGATTTTTCAACACTATCACAAGTACAAAAAGTGTTTTTTCCACACTAATACAAGTGCAAAAGTGGTTTCCTGCACCAACACAAGTGCGAAAAGTGGTTTTTCAACACTAACACAAGTGCGAAAAGTGGTTTTTCAACACTATCACAAGTGCAAAAAGTGTTTTTACCACACTAATACAAGTAAAAAAGTGGTTTCCTGCACCAACACAAGTGCGAAAAGTGGTTTTTCAACACTAACACAAGTGCGAAAAGTGGTTTTTCAACACTATCACAAGTGCAAAAAGTGTTTTTTCCACACTAATACAAGTGCAAAAGTGGTTTCCTGCACCAACACAAGTGCAAAAAGTGGTTTTTCAACACTAACACAAGTGCGAAAAGTCGTTTTTCAACACTATCACAAGTGCAAAAAGTGTTTTTTCCACACTAATACAAGTGCAAAAGTGGTTTCCTGCACCAACACAAGTGCGAAAAGTGGTTTTTCAACACTAACACAAGTGCGAAAAGTGGTTTTTCAACACTAACACAAGTGCGAAAGTGGTTGCCTGCACCAACACAAGTGCGAAAAGTGGTTTTTCAACACTAACACAAGTGCGAAAACTGGTTTTTCAACACTAACACAAGTGCGAAAAGTGGTTTTTCCACACTAATACAAGTGCAAAAGTGGTTTCCTGCAACAACACAAGTGCGAAAAGTGGTTTTTCAACACTAACACAAGTGCGAAAAGTGGTTTTTCAACACTATCACAAGTGCAAAAAGTGTTTTTACCACACTAATACAAGTGCAAAAGTGGTTTCCTGCACCAACACAAGTGCGAAAAGTGGTTTTTCAACACTAACACAAGTGAAAAGTGGTTTTTCAACACTATCACAAGTGCAAAAAGTGTTTTTTCCACACTAATACAAGTGCAAAAGTGGTTTCCTGCACCAACACAAGTGCGAAAAGTGGTTTTTCAACACTAACACAAGTGCGAAAAGTGGTTTTTCAACACTAACACAAGTGCGAAAAGTGGTTTTTCAACACTATCACAAGTGCAAAAAGTGTTTTTACCACACTAATACAAGTGCAAAAGTGGTTTCCTGCACCAACACAAGTGCGAAAAGTGGTTTTTCAACACTAACACAAGTGCGAAAAGTGTTTTTTCCACACTAATACAAGTGCAAAAGTGGTTTCCTGCACGAACACAAGTGCGAAAAGTGTTTTTCAACACTAACACAAGTGCGAAAAGTGGTTTTTCAACACTAACACAAGTGCGAAAAGTGTTTTTTCCACACTAATACAAGTGCAAAAGTGGTTTCCTGCACCAACACAAGTGCGAACAGTGGTTTTTCAACACTAACACAATTGCGAAAAGTGGTTTTTCAACACTAACACAAGTGCGAAAAGTGGTTTTTCAACACAATCACAAGTGCAAAAAGTGTTTTTTCCACACTAATACAAGTGCAAAAGTGGTTCCCTGCACCAACACAAGTGCGAAAGGTGGTTTTTCAACACTAACACAAGTGCGAAAAGTGGTTTTTCAACACTAACACAAGTGCGAAAAGTGGTTTTCAACACTATCACAAGTGCAAAAAGTGTTTTTTCCACACTAATACAAGTGCAAAAGTGGTTGCCTGCACCAACACAAGTGCGAAAAGTGGTTTTTCAACACTAACACAAGTGCGAAAACTGGTTTTTCAACACTAACACAAGTGCGAAAAGTGGTTTTTCCACACTAATACAAGTGCAAAAGTGGTTTCCTGCAACAACACAAGTGCGAAAAGTGGTTTTTCAACACTAACACAAGTGCGAAAAGTGGTTTTTCAACACTATCACAAGTGCAAAAAGTGTTTTTACCACACTAATACAAGTGCAAAAGTGGTTTCCTGCACCAACACAAGTGCGAAAAGTGGTTTTTCAACACTAACACAAGTGAAAAGTGGTTTTTCAACACTATCACAAGTGCAAAAAGTGTTTTTTCCACACTAATACAAGTGCAAAAGTGGTTTCCTGCACCAACACAAGTGCGAAAAGTGGTTTTTCAACACTAACACAAGTGCGAAAAGTGGTTTTTCAACACTAACACAAGTGCGAAAAGTGGTTTTTCAACACTATCACAAGTGCAAAAAGTGTTTTTACCACACTAATACAAGTGCAAAAGTGGTTTCCTGCACCAACACAAGTGCGAAAAGTGGTTTTTCAACACTAACACAAGTGCGAAAAGTGTTTTTTCCACACTAATACAAGTGCAAAAGTGGTTTCCTGCACGAACACAAGTGCGAAAAGTGTTTTTCAACACTAACACAAGTGCGAAAAGTGGTTTTTCAACACTAACACAAGTGCGAAAAGTGTTTTTTCCACACTAATACAAGTGCAAAAGTGGTTTCCTGCACCAACACAAGTGCGAAAAGTGGTTTTTCAACACTAACACAAGTGCGAAAAGTGGTTTTTCAACAGTATCACAAGTGCAAAAAGTGTTTTTTCCACACTAATACAAGTGCAAAAGTGGTTTCCTGCACCAACACAAGTGCGAAAAGTGGTTTTTCAACACTAACACAAGTGCGAAAAGTGGTTTTTCAACAGTATCACAAGTGCAAAAAGTGTTTTTTCCACACTAATACAAGTGCAAAAGTGGTTTCCTGCACCAACACAAGTGCGAAAAGTTGTTTTTCAACACTAACACAAGTGCGAAAAGTGGTTTTTCAACACTATCACAAGTGCAAAAAGTGTGTTTTCCACACTAATACAAGTGCAAAAGTGGTTTCCTGCACCAACACAAGTGCGAAAAGTGGTTTTTCAACACTAACACAAGTGCGAAAAGTGGTTTTTCAACACTAACACAAGTGCGAAAAGTGGTTTTCCACACTAATACAAGTGCAAAAGTGGTTTCCTGCACCAACACAAGTGCGAAAAGTGGTTTTTCAACAATAACACAAGTGCGAAAAGTGGTTTTTCAACACTAACACAAGTGCGAAAAGTGGTTTTTCTACACTAATACAAGTGCAAAAGTGGTTTCCTGCACCAACACAAGTGCGAAAAGTGGTTTTTCAACACTAACACAAGTGCGAAAAGTGATTTTTCAACACTAATACAAGTGGAAAAGTGGTTTCCTGCACCAACACAAGTGCGAAAAGTGATTTTTCAACACTATCACAAGTACAAAAAGTGTTTTTTCCACACTAATACAAGTGCAAAAGTGGTTTCCTGCACCAACACAAGTGCGAAAAGTGGTTTTTCAACACTAACACAAGTGCGAAAAGTGGTTTTTCAACACTATCACAAGTGCAAAAAGTGTTTTTACCACACTAATACAAGTAAAAAAGCGGTTTCCTGCACCAACACAAGTGCGAAAAGTGGTTTTTCAACACTAACACAAGTGCGAAAAGTGGTTTTTCAACACTATCACAAGTGCAAAAAGTGTTTTTTCCACACTAATACAAGTGCAAAAGTGGTTTCCTGCACCAACACAAGTGCAAAAAGTGGTTTTTCAACACTAACACAAGTGCGAAAAGTCGTTTTTCAACACTATCACAAGTGCAAAAAGTGTTTTTTCCACACTAATACAAGTGCAAAAGTGGTTTCCTGCACCAACACAAGTGCGAAAAGTGGTTTTTCAACACTAACACAAGTGCGAAAAATGGTTTTTCAACACTAACACAAGTGCGAAAAGTGGTTTTTCAACACTATCACAAGTGCAAAAAGTGTTTTTTCCACACTAATACAAGTGCAAAAGTGGTTTCCTGCACCAACACAAGTGCGAAAAGTGGTTTTTCAACACTAACACAAGTGCGAAAAGTGGTTTTTCAACACTAACACAAGTGCGAAAAGTGGTTTTTCAACACAATCACAAGTGCAAAAAGTGTTTTTTTCCACACTAATACAAGTGCAAAAGTGGTTCCCTGCACCAACACAAGTGCGAAAAGTGGTTTTTCAACACTAACACAAGTGCGAAAAGTGGTTTTTCAACACTAACACAAGTGCGAAAAGTGGTTTTCAACACTATCACAAGTGCAAAAAGTGTTTTTTCCACACTAATACAAGTGCAAAAGTGGTTGCCTGCACCAACACAAGTGCGAAAAGTGGTTTTTCAACACTAACACAAGTGCGAAAAGTGGTTTTTCAACACTAACACAAGTGCGAAAAGTGGTTTTTCCACACTAATACAAGTGCAAAAGTGGTTTCCTGCAACAACACAAGTGCGAAAAGTGGTTTTTCAACACTAACACAAGTGCGAAAAGTGGTTTTTCAACACTATCACAAGTGCAAAAAGTGTTTTTAGCACACTAATACAAGTGCAAAAGTGGTTTCCTGCACCAACACAAGTGCGAAAAGTGGTTTTTCAACACTAACACAAGTGAAAAGTGGTTTTTCAACACTATCACAAGTGCAAAAAGTGTTTTTTCCACACTAATACAAGTGCAAAAGTGGTTTCCTGCACCAACACAAGTGCGAAAAGTGGTTTTTCAACACTAACACAAGTGCGAAAAGTGGTTTTTCAACACTAACACAAGTGCGAAAAGTGGTTTTTCAACACTATCACAAGTGCAAAAAGTGTTTTTACCACACTAATACAAGTGCAAAAGTGGTTTCCTGCACCAACACCAGTGCGAAAAGTGGTTTTTCAACACTAACACAAGTGCGAAAAGTGGTTTTTCAACACTATCACAAGTGCAAAAAGTGTTTTTAGCACACTAATACAAGTGCAAAAGTGGTTTCCTGCACCAACACAAGTGCGAAAAGTGGTTTTTCAACACTAACACAAGTGAAAAGTGGTTTTTCAACACTATCACAAGTGCAAAAAGTGTTTTTTCCACACTAATACAAGTGCAAAAGTGGTTTCCTGCACCAACACAAGTGCGAAAAGTGGTTTTTCAACACTAACACAAGTGCGAAAAGTGGTTTTTCAACACTAACACAAGTGCGAAAAGTGGTTTTTCAACACTATCACAAGTGCAAAAAGTGTTTTTTCCACACTAATACAAGTGCAAAAGTGGTTTCCTGCACCAACACCAGTGCGAAAAGTGGTTTTTCAACACTAACACATGTGCGAAAAGTGGTTTTTCAACACTAACACAAGTGCGAAAAGTGGTTTTTCAACACTATCACAAGTGCAAAAAGTGGTTTTTCCACACTAATACAAGTGCAAAAGTGGTTTCCTGCACCAACACAAGTGTGAAAAGTGGTTTTTCAACACTAACACAAGTGCGAAAAGTGATTCTTCAACACTACCACAAGTGCGAAAAGTGGTTTTCCACACTTATACAAGTGCAAAAGTGGTTTCCTGCACCAACACAAGTGCGAAAATTGGGTTTTCAACAATAACACAAGTGCGAAAAGTGGTTTTTCAACACTAACACAAGTGCGAAAAGTGGTTTTTCCACACTAATACAAGTGCAAAAGTGGTTTCCTGCACCAACACAAGTGCGAAAAGTGGTTTTTCAACACTAACACAAGTGCGAAAAGTGGTTTTTCAACACTATCACAAGTGCAAAAAGTGTTTTTTCCACACTAATACAAGTGCAAAAGTGGTTTCCTGCACCAACACAAGTGCGAAAAGTGGTTTTTCAACACTAACACAAGTGCGAAAAGTGGTTTTTCAACACGATCACAAGTGCAAAAAGTGTTTTTTCCACACTAATACAAGTGCAAAAGTGGTTTCCTGCACCAACACAAGTGCGAAAAGTGGTTTTTCAACACTAACACAAGTGCGAAAAGTGATTTTTCAACACTAATACAAGTGCAAAAGTGGTTTCCTGCACCAACACAAGTGCGAAAAGTGATTTTTCAACACTATCACAAGTACAAAAAGTGTTTTTTCCACACTAATACAAGTGCAAAAGTGGTTTCCTGCACCAACACAAGTGCAAAAAGTGGTTTTTCAACACTAACACAAGTGCAAAAAGTGGTTTTTCAACACTATCACAAGTGCAAAAAGTGTTTTTACCACACAAATACAAGTAAAAAAGTGGTTTCCTGCACCAACACAAGTGCGAAAAGTGGTTTTTCAACACTAACACAAGTGCAAAAAGTGGTTTTTCAACACTATCACAAGTGCAAAAAGTGTTTTTTCCACACTAATACAAGTGCAAAAGTGGTTTCCTGCACCAACACAAGTGCAAAAAGTGGTTTTTCAACACTAACACAATTGCGAAAAGTGGTTTTTCAACACTATCACAAGTGCAAAAAGTGTTTTTTCCACACTAATACAAGTGCAAAAGTGGTTTCCTGCACCAACACAAGTGCGAAAAGTGGTTTTTCAACACTAACACAAGTGCGAAAAGTGGTTTTTCAACACTAACACAAGTGCGAAAAGTGGTTTTTCAACACTATCACAAGTGCAAAAAGTGTTTTTTCCACACTAATACAAGTGCAAAAGTGGTTTCCTGCACCAACACAAGTGCGAAAAGTGGTTTTTCAACACTAACACAAGTGCGAAAAGTGGTTTTTCAACACTAACACACGTGCGAAAAGTGGTTTTTCAACACTATCACAAGTGCAAAAAGTGTTTTTTCCACACTAATACAAGTGCAAAAGTGGTTTCCTGCACCAACACAAGTGCGAAAAGTGGTTTTTCAACACTAACACAAGTGCGAAAAGTGATTTTTCAACACTAATACAAGTGGAAAAGTGGTTTCCTGCACCAACACAAGTGCGAAAAGAGATTTTTCAACACTATCACAAGTACAAAAAGTGTTTTTTCCACACTAATACAAGTGCAAAAGTGGTTTCCTGCACCAACACAAGTGCGAAAAGTGGTTTTTCAACACTAACACAAGTGCGAAAAGTGGTTTTTCAACACTACCACAAGTGCAAAAAGTGTTTTTACCACACTAATACAAGTAAAAAAGTGGTTTCCTGAACCAACACAAGTGCGAAAAGTGGTTTTTCAACACTAACACAAGTGCGAAAAGTGGTTTTTCAACACTATCACAAGTGCAAAAAGTGTTTTTTCCACACTAATACAAGTGCAAAAGTGGTTTCCTGCACCAACACAAGTGCAAAAAGTGGTTTTTCAACACTAACACAAGTGCGAAAAGTGGTTTTTCAACACTATCACAAGTGCAAAAAGTGTTTTTTCCACACTAATACAAGTGCAAAAGTGGTTTCCTGCACCAACACAAGTGCGAAAAGTGGTTTTTCAACACTAACACAAGTGCGAAAAGTGGTTTTTCAACACTAACACAAGTGCGAAAATTGGTTTTTCAACACTATCACAAGTGCAAAAAGTGTTTTTTCCACACTAATACAAGTGCAAAAGTGGTTTCCTGCACCAACACAAGTGCGAAAAGTGGTTTTTCAACACTAACACAAGTGCGAAAAGTGGTTTTTCAACACTAACACAAGTGCGAAAAGTGGTTTTTCAACACAATCACAAGTGCAAAAAGTGTTTTTTCCACACTAATACAAGTGCAAAAGTGGTTCCCTGCACCAACACAAGTGCGAAAAGTGGTTTTTCAACACTAACACAAGTGCGAAAAGTGGTTTTTCAACACTAACACAAGTGCGAAAAGTGGTTTTCAACACTATCACAAGTGCAAAAAGTGTTTTTTCCACACTAATACAAGTGCAAAAGTGGTTGCCTGCACCAACACAAGTGCGAAAAGTGGTTTTTCAACACTAACACAAGTGCGAAAACTGGTTTTTCAACACTAACACAAGTGCGAAAAGTGGTTTTTCCACACTAATACAAGTGCAAAAGTGGTTTCCTGCAACAACACAAGTGCGAAAAGTGGTTTTTCAACACTAACACAAGTGCGAAAAGTGGTTTTTCAACACTATCACAAGTGCAAAAAGTGTTTTTACCACACTAATACAAGTGCAAAAGTGGTTTCCTGCACCAACACAAGTGCGAAAAGTGGTTTTTCAACACTAACACAAGTGAAAAGTGGTTTTTCAACACTATCACAAGTGCAAAAAGTGTTTTTTCCACACTAATACAAGTGCAAAAGTGGTTTCCTGCACCAACACAAGTGCGAAAAGTGGTTTTTCAACACTAACACAAGTGCGAAAAGTGGTTTTTCAACACTAACACAAGTGCGAAAAGTGGTTTTTCAACACTATCACAAGTGCAAAAAGTGTTTTTTCCACACTAATACAAGTGCAAAAGTGGTTTCCTGCACCAACACAAGTGCGAAAAGTGGTTTTTCAACACTAACACAAGTGCGAAAAGTGGTTTTTCAACACTAACACACGTGCGAAAAGTGGTTTTTCAACACTATCACAAGTGCAATAAGTGTTTTTTCCACACTAATACAAGTGCAAAAGTGGTTTCCTGCGACCAACACAAGTGCGAAAAGTGGTTTTTCAACACTAACACAAGTGTGAAAAGTGATTTTTCAACACTAATACAAGTGGAAAAGTGGTTTCCTGCACCAACACAAGTGCGAAAAGTGATTTTTCAACACTATCACAAGTACAAAAAGTGTTTTTTCCACACTAATACAAGTGCAAAAGTGGTTTCCTGCACCAACACAAGTGCTGAAAAGTGGTTTTTCAACACTAACACAAGTGCGAAAAGTGGTTTTTCAACACTACCACAAGTGCAAAAAGTGTTTTTACCACACTAATACAAGTAAAAAAGTGGTTTCCTGAACCAACACAAGTGCGAAAAGTGGTTTTTCAACACTAACACAAGTGCGAAAAGTGGTTTTTCAACACTATCACAAGTGCAAAAAGTGTTTTTTCCACACTAATACAAGTGCAAAAGTGGTTTCCTGCACCAACACAAGTGCAAAAAGTGGTTTTTCAACACTAACACAAGTGCGAAAAGTGGTTTTTCAACACTATCACAAGTGCAAAAAGTGTTTTTTCCACACTAATACAAGTGCAAAAGTGGTTTCCTGCACCAACACAAGTGCGAAAAGTGGTTTTTCAACACTAACACAAGTGCGAAAAGTGGTTTTTCAACACTAACACAAGTGCGAAAAGTGGTTTTTCAACACTATCACAAGTGCAAAAAGTGTTTTTTCCACACTAATACAAGTGCAAAAGTGGTTTCCTGCACCAACACAAGTGCGAAAAGTGGTTTTTCAACACTAACACAAGTGCGAAAAGTGGTTTTTCAACACTAACACAAGTGCGAAAAGTGGTTTTTCAACACAATCACAAGTGCAAAAAGTGTTTTTTCCACACTAATACAAGTGCAAAAGTGGTTCCCTGCACCAACACAAGTGCGAAAAGTGGTTTTTCAACACTAACACAAGTGCGAAAAGTGGTTTTTCAACACTAACACAAGTGCGAAAAGTGGTTTTCAACACTATCACAAGTGCAAAAAGTGTTTTTTCCACACTAATACAAGTGCAAAAGTGGTTGCCTGCACCAACACAAGTGCGAAAAGTGGTTTTTCAACACTAACACAAGTGCGAAAACTGGTTTTTCAACACTAACACAAGTGCGAAAAGTGGTTTTTCCACACTAATACAAGTGCAAAAGTGGTTTCCTGCAACAACACATGTGCGAAAAGTGGTTTTTAAACACTAACACAAGTGCGAAAAGTGGTTTTTCAACACTATCACAAGTGCAAAAAGTGTTTTTACCACACTAATACAAGTGCAAAAGTGGTTTCCTGCACCAACACAAGTGCGAAAAGTGGTTTTTCAACACTAACACAAGTGAAAAGTGGTTTTTCAACACTATCACAAGTGCAAAAAGTGTTTTTTCCACACTAATACAAGTGCAAAAGTGGTTTCCTGCACCAACACAAGTGCGAAAAGTGGTTTTTCAACACTAACACAAGTGCGAAAAGTGGTTTTTCAACACTAACACAAGTGCGAAAAGTGGTTTTTCAACACTATCACAAGTGCAAAAAGTGTTTTTACCACACTAATACAAGTGCAAAAGTGGTTTCCTGCACCAACACAAGTGCGAAAAGTGGTTTTTCAACACTAACACAAGTGCGAAAAGTGTTTTTTCCACACTAATACAAGTGCAAAAGTGGTTTCCTGCACGAACACAAGTGCGAAAAGTGTTTTTCAACACTAACACAAGTGCGAAAAGTGGTTTTTCAACACTAACACAAGTGCGAAAAGTGTTTTTTCCACACTAATACAAGTGCAAAAGTGGTTTCCTGCACCAACACAAGTGCGAAAAGTGGTTTTTCAACACTAACACAAGTGCGAAAAGTGGTTTTTCAACACTAACACAAGTGCGAAAAGTGGTTTTTCAACACAATCACAAGTGCAAAAAGTGTTTTTTCCACACTAATACAAGTGCAAAAGTGGTTCCCTGCACCAACACAAGTGCGAAAGGTGGTTTTTCAACACTAACACAAGTGCGAAAAGTGGTTTTTCAACACTAACACAAGTGCGAAAAGTGGTTTTCAACACTATCACAAGTGCAAAAAGTGTTTTTTCCACACTAATACAAGTGCAAAAGTGGTTGCCTGCACCAACACAAGTGCGAAAAGTGGTTTTTCAACACTAACACAAGTGCGAAAACTGGTTTTTCAACACTAACACAAGTGCGAAAAGTGGTTTTCCACACTAATACAAGTGCAAAAGTGGTTTCCTGCAACAACACAAGTGCGAAAAGTGGTTTTTCAACACTAACACAAGTGCGAAAAGTGGTTTTTCAACACTATCACAAGTGCAAAAAGTGTTTTTACCACACTAATACAAGTGCAAAAGTGGTTTCCTGCACCAACACAAGTGCGAAAAGTGGTTTTTCAACACTAACACAAGTGAAAAGTGGTTTTTCAACACTATCACAAGTGCAAAAAGTGTTTTTTCCACACTAATACAAGTGCAAAAGTGGTTTCCTGCACCAACACAAGTGCGAAAAGTGGTTTTTCAACACTAACACAAGTGCGAAAAGTGGTTTTTCAACACTAACACAAGTGCGAAAAGTGGTTTTTCAACACTATCACAAGTGCAAAAAGTGTTTTTACCACACTAATACAAGTGCAAAAGTGGTTTCCTGCACGAACACAAGTGCGAAAAGTGTTTTTCAACACTAACACGAGTGCGAAAAGTGGTTTTTCAACACTAACACAAGTGCGAAAAGTGTTTTTTCCACACTAATACAAGTGCAAAAGTGGTTTCCTGCACCAACACAAGTGCGAAAAGTGGTTTTTCAACACTAACACAAGTGCGAAAAGTGGTTTTTCAACAGTATCACAAGTGCAAAAAGTGTTTTTTCCACACTAATACAAGTGCAAAAGTGGTTTCCTGCACCAACACAAGTGCGAAAAGTGGTTTTTCAACACTAACACAAGTGCGAAAAGTGGTTTTTCAACAGTATCACAAGTGCAAAAAGTGTTTTTTCCACACTAATACAAGTGCAAAAGTGGTTTCCTGCACCAACACAAGTGCGAAAAGTTGTTTTTCAACACTAACACAAGTGCGAAAAGTGGTTTTTCAACACTATCGCAAGTGCAAAAAGTGTGTTTCCACACTAATACAAGTGCAAAAGTGGTTTCCTGCACCAACACAAGTGCGAAAAGTGGTTTTTCAACACTAACACAAGTGCGAAAAGTGGTTTTTCAACACTGACACAAGTGCGAAAAGTGGTTTTCCACACTAATACAAGTGCAAAAGTGGTTTCCTGCACCAACACAAGTGCGAAAAGTGGTTTTCAACAATAACACAAGTGCGAAAAGTGGTTTTTCAACACTAACACAAGTGCGAAAAGTGGTTTTTCACACTAATACAAGTGCAAAAGTGGTTTCCTGCACCAACACAAGTGCGAAAAGTGGTTTTCAACACTAACACAAGTGCGAAAAGTGGTTTTTCAACACTATCACAAGTGCAAAAAGTGTTTTTACCACACTAATACAAGTAAAAAAGTGGTTTCCTGCACCAACACAAGTGCGAAAAGTGGTTTTTCAACACTAACACAAGTGCGAAAAGTGGTTTTTCAACACTATCACAAGTGCAAAAAGTGTTTTTTCCACACTAATACAAGTGCAAAAGTGGTTTCCTGAACCAACACAAGTGCGAAAAGTGGTTTTTCAACACTAACACAAGTGGGAAAAGTGGTTTTTCAACACTATCACCAGTGCAAAAGTGTTTTTTCCACACTAATACAAGTGCAAAAGTGGTTTCCTGCACCAACACAAGTGCGAAAAGTGGTTTTTCAACACTAACACAAGTGCGAAAAGTGGTTTTTCAACACTAACACAAGTGCGAAAAGTGGTTTTTCAACACTATCACAAGTGCAAAAAGTGTTTTTTCCACACTAATACAAGTGCAAAAGTGGTTTCCTGCACCAACACAAGTGCGAAAAGTGGTTTTTCAACACTAACACAAGTGCGAAAAGTGGTTTTCAACACTAACACAAGTGCGAAAAGTGGTTTTTAAACACTATCACAAGTGCAAAAAGTGTTTTTTCCACACTAATACAAGTGCAAAAGTGGTTTCCTGCACCAATACAAGTGCGAAAAGTGGTTTTTCAACACTAACACAAGTGCGAAAAGTGGTTTTTCAACACTAACACAAGTGCGAAAAGTGGTTTTTCCACACTAATACAAGTGCAAAAGTGGTTTCCTGCACCAACACAAGTGCGAAAAGTGGTTTTTCAACACTAACACAAGTGCGAAAAGTGGTTTTTCAACACTATCACAAGTGCAAAAAGTGTGTTTTCCACACTAATACAAGTGCAAAAGTGGTTTCCTGCACCAACACAAGTGCGAAAAGTGGTTTTTCAACACTAGCACAAGTGTGAAAAGTGGTTTTTCAACACTAACACAAGTGCGAAAAGTGTTTTTTCCACACTAATACAAGTGCAAAAGTGGTTTCCTGCACGAACACAAGTGCGAAAAGTGGTTTTTCAACAATAACACAAGTGCGAAAAGTGGTTTTTCAACACTAACACAAGTGCGAAAAGTGGTTTTTCTACACTAATACAAGTACAAAAGTGGTTTCCTGCACCAACAAAAGTGCGAAAAGTGGTTTTTCAACACTAACACAAGTGCGAAAAGTGGTTTTTCAACACTATCACAAGTGCAAAAAGTGTTTTTTCCACACTAATACAAGTGCAAAAAGTGGTTTCCTGCACCAACACAAGTGCGAAAAGTGGTTTTTCAACACTAACACAAGTGCGAAAAGTGGTTTTTCAACACTATCACAAGTGCAAAAAGTGTTTTTTCCACACTAATAAAAGTGCAAAAGTGGTTTCCTGCACCAACACAAGTGCGAAAAGTGGTTTTTCAACACTAACACAAGTGCGAAAAGTGGTTTTTCAACACTATCACAAGTGCAAAAAGTGTTTTTTCCACACTAATACTAAGTGCAAAAGTGGTTTCCTGCACCAACACAAGTGCGAAAAGTGGTTTTTCAACACTAACACAAGTGCGAAAAGTGGTTTTTCAACACTAACACAAGTGCGAAAAGTGTTTTTTCCACACTAATACAAGTGCAAAAGTGGTTTCCTGCACCAAGACAAGTGCGAAAAGTGGTTTTTCAACACTAACACAAGTGCGAAAAGTGGTTTTTCAACACTATCACAAGTGCAAAAAGTGTTTTTCCACACTAATACAAGTGCAAAAGTGGTTTCCTGCACCAACACAAGTGCGAAAAGTGGTTTTTCAACACCAACACAAGTGCGAAAAGTGGTTTTTCAACACTAACACAAGTGCGAAAAGTGGTTTTTCAACACTATCACAAGTGCAAAAGTGTTTTTTCCACACTAATACAAGTGCAAAAGTGGTTTCCTGCACCAACACAAGTGCGAAAAGTGTTTTTCAACACTAACACAAGTGCGAAAAGTGGTTTTTCAACACTAACACAAGTGCGAAAAGTGTTTTTTCCACACTAATACAAGTGCAAAAGTGGTTTCCTGCATCAACACAAGTGCGAAAGTGGTTTTTCAACACTAACACAAGTGTGAAAAGTGGTTTTTCACAGTATCACAAGTGCAAAAAGTGTTTTTTCCACACTAATACAAGTGCAAAAGTGGTTTCCTGCACCAACACAAGTGCGAAAAGTGGTTTTTCAACACTAACACAAGTGCGAAAAGTGGTTTTTCAACACTAACACAAGTGCGAAAAGTGGTTTTTCAACACTATCAAGTGCAAAAGTGTTTTTTCCACACTAATACAAGTGCAAAAGTGGTTTCCTGCACCAACACAAGTGCGAAAAGTGGTTTTTCAACACTAACACAAGTGCGAAAAGTGTTTTTTTCAACACTAACACAAGTGCAAAAAGTGGTTTTTCAACACTATCACAAGTGCAAAAAGTGTTTTTTTCCACACTAATACAAGTGCAAAAGTGGTTTCCTGCACCAATACAAGTGCGAAAAGTGGTTTTTCAACACAAACACAAGTGCGAAAAGTGGTTTTTCAACACTAACACAAGTGCGAAAAGTGGTTTTTCAACAGTATCACATGTGCAAAAAGTGTTTTTTCCACACTAATACAAGTGCAAAAGTGGTTTCCTGCACCAACACAAGTGCGAAAAGTGGTTTTTCAACACTAACACAAGTGCGAAAAGTGGTTTTTCAACACTAACACAAGTGAGAAAAGTGGTTTTTCCACACTAATACAAGTGCAAAAGTGGTTTCCTGCACCAACACAAGTGCGAAAAGTGGTTTTTCAACACTAACACAAGTGCGAAAAGTGGTTTTTCAACACTAACACAAGTGCGAAAAGTGGTTTTTCAACACTAACACAAGTGCGAAAAGTAGTTTTTCCACACTAATACAAGTGCAAAAGTGTTTCGTGCACCAACACAAGTGCGAAAATGGTTTTTCAACACTAACACAAGTGCGAAAAGTGGTTTTTCAACACTAACACAAGTGCGAAAAGTGGTTTTTCAAACACTATCACAAGTGCAAAAAGTGTTTTTTCCACACTAATACAAGTGCAAAAGTGGTTTCCTGCACCAACACAAGTGCGAAAAGTGGTTTTTCAACACTAACACAAGTGCGAAAAGTAGTTTTTCAACACTAACACAAGTGCGAAAAGTGGTTTTTCCACACTAATACAAGTGCAAAAGTGGTTTCCTGCACCAACACAAGTGCGAAAAGTGGTTTTCAACACTAACACAAGTGTGAAAAGTGGTTTTTCAACACTAACACAAGTGCGAAAAGTAGTTTTTCCACACTAATACAAGTGCAAAAGTGGTTTCCTGCACCAACACAAGTGCGAAAATGGTTTTTCAACACTAACACAAGTGCGAAAAGTGGTTTTTTTCCACACTAACACAAGTGCGAAAAGTGGTTTTTCAACACTATCACAAGTGCAAAAAGTGTTTTTTCCACACTAATACAAGTGCAAAAGTGGTTTCCTGCACCAACACAAGTGCGAAAAGTGGTTTTTCAACACTAACACAAGTGCGAAAAGTGATTTTTCAACACTAATACAAGTGCAAAAGTGGTTTCCTGCACCAACACAAGTGCGAAAAGTGATTTTTCAACACTATCACAAGTACAAAAAGTGTTTTTTCCACACTAATACAAGTGCAAAAGTGGTTTCCTGCACCAACACAAGTGCGAAAAGTGGTTTTTCAACACTAACACAAGTGCGAAAAGTGGTTTTTCCACACTAATACAAGTGCAAAAGTGGTTTCCTGCACCAACACAAGTGCGAAAAGTGGTTTTTCAACACTAACACAAGTGCGAAAAGTGGTTTTTCAACACTATCACAAGTGCAAAAAGTGTGTTTTCCACACTAATACAAGTGCAAAAGTGGTTTCCTGCACCAATACAAGTGCGAAAAGTGGTTTTTCAACACTAACACAAGTGCGAAAAGTGGTTTTTCAACACTAACACAAGTGCGAAAAGTGTTTTTTCCACACTAATACAAGTGCAAAAGTGGTTCCCTGCACCAACACAAGTGCGAAAAGTGGTTTTTCAACAATAACACAAGTGCGAAAAGTGGTTTTTCAACACTAACACAAGTGCGAAAAGTGTGTTTTCCACACTAATACAAGTGCAAAAGTGGTTTCCTGCACCAACACAAGTGCGAAAAGTGGTTTTTCAACACTAACACAAGTGCGAAAAGTGGTTTTTCAACACTAACACAAGTGCGAAAAGTGTTTTTTCCACACTAATACAAGTGCAAAAGTGGTTTCCTGCACCAAGACAAGTGCGAAAAGTGGTTTTTCAACAATAACACAAGTGCGAAAAGTGGTTTTTCAACACTAACACAAGTGCGAAAAGTGGTTTTTCAACACTATCACAAGTGCAAAAAGTGTTTTTTCCACACTAATACAAGTGCAAAAGTGGTTTCCTGCACCAACACAAGTGCGAAAAGTGGTTTTTCAACACTAACACAAGTGCGAAAAGTGGTTTTTCAACACTATCACAAGTGCAAAAAGTGTTTTTTCCACACTAATACAAGTGCAAAAGTGGTTTCCTGCACCAACACAAGTGCGAAAAGTGGTTTTTCAACACTAACACAAGTGCGAAAAGTGGTTTTTCAACACTAACACAAGTGCGAAAAGTGGTTTTTCAACACTAACACAAGTGCGAAAAGTAGTTTTTCCACACTAATACAAGTGCAAAAGTGGTTTCCTGCACCAACACAAGTGCGAAAAGTGGTTTTTCAACACTAACACAAGTGCGAAAAGTTGTTTTTCAACACTAACACAAATGCGAAAAGTGGTTTTTCAACACTATCACAAGTGCAAAAAGTGTTTTTTCCACACTAATACAAGTGCAAAAGTGGTTTCCTGCACCAACACAAGTGCGAAAAGTGGTTTTTCAACACTAACACAAGTGCGAAAAGTGATTTTTCAACACTAATACAAGTGCAAAAGTGGTTTCCTGCACCAACACAAGTGCGAAAAGTGATTTTTCAACACTATCACAAGTACAAAAAGTGTTTTTCCACACTAATACAAGTGCAAAAGTGGTTTCCTGCACCAACACAAGTGCGAAAAGTGGTTTTTCAACACTAACACAAGTGCGAAAAGTGGTTTTTCCACACTAATACAAGTGCAAAAGTGGTTTCCTGCACCAACACAAGTGCGAAAACTGGTTTTTCAACACTAACACAAGTGCAAAAAGTGGGTTTT
The DNA here is from genome assembly GCF_964187855.1 of Myxine glutinosa. Classification (NCBI taxonomy): domain Eukaryota; kingdom Metazoa; phylum Chordata; class Myxini; order Myxiniformes; family Myxinidae; genus Myxine; species Myxine glutinosa. The sequence goes on along the minus strand of NW_027617939.1, from coordinate 30,581 downwards.
CAACACTATCACAAGTGCAAAAAGTGTGTTTTCCACACTAATACAAGTGCAAAAGTGGTTTCCTGCACCAACACAAGTGCGAAAAGTGGTTTTTCAACACTAACACAAGTGCGAAAAGTGGTTTTTCAACACTAACACAAGTGCAAAAAGTGTTTTTTCCACACTAATACAAGTGCAAAAGTGGTTTCCTGCACCAACACAAGTGCGAAAAGTGGTTTTTCAACAATAACACAAGTGCGAAAAGTGGTTTTTCAACACTAACACAAGTGCGAAAAGTGGTTTTCCCACACTAATACAAGTACAAATGTGGTTTCCTGCACCAACACAAGTGCGAAAAGTGGTTTTTCAACACTAACACAAGTGCGAAAAGTGGTTTTTCAACACTATCACAAGTGCAAAAAGTGTTTTTTTCCACACTAATACAAGTGCAAAAGTGGTTTCCTGCACCAACACAAGTGCGAAAAGTGGTTTTTCAACACTAACACAAGTGCGAAAAGTGGTTTTTCAACACTATCACAAGTCCAAAAAGTGTTTTTTCCACACTAATACAAGTGCAAAAGTGGTTTCCTGCACCAACACAAGTGCGAAAAGTGGTTTTTCAACACTAACACAAGTGCGAAAAGTGGTTTTTCAACACTATCACAAGTGCAAAAAGTGTTTTTTCCACACTAATACAAGTGCAAAAGTGGTTTCCTGCACCAACACAAGTGCGAAAAGTGGTTTTTCAACACTAACACAAGTGCGAAAAGTGGTTTTTCAACACTAACACAAGTGCGAAAAGTGTTTTTTCCACACTAATACAAGTGCAAAAGTGGTTTCCTGCACCAACACAAGTGCGAAAAGTGGTTTTTCAACACTAACACAAGTGCGAAAAGTGGTTTTTCAACACTATCACAAGTGCAAAAAGTGTTTATCCACACTAATACAAGTGCAAAAGTGGTTTCCTGCACCAACACAAGTGTGAAAAGTGGTTTTTCAACACTAACACAAGTGCCAAACGTGGTTTTTCAACACTAACACAAGTGCGAAAAGTGGTTTTTCAACACTATCACAAGTGCAAAAAGTGTTTTTACCACACTAATACAAGTGCAAAAGTGGTTTCCTGCACCAACACAAGTGCGAAAAGTGGTTTTTCAACACTAACACAAGTGCGAAAAGTGGTTTTTCAACACTATCACAAGTGCAATAAGTGTTTTTTCCACACTAATACAAGTGCAAAAGTGGTTTCCTGCACCAACACAAGTGCGAAAAGTGGTTTTTCAACACTAACACAAGTGCGAAAAGTGGTTTTTCAACACTAACACAAGTGCGAAAAGTGTTTTTTCCACACTAATACAAGTGCAAAAGTGGTTTCCTGCACCAACACAAGTGCGAAAAGCGGTTTTTCAACACTAACACAAGTGCGAAAAGTGGTTTTTCAACAGTATCACAAGTGCAAAAAGTGTTTTTTCCACACTAATACAAGTGCAAAAGTGGTTTCCTGCACCAACACAAGTGCGAAAAGTGGTTTTTCAACACTAACACAAGTGCGAAAAGTGGTTTTTCAACACTAACACAAGTGCGAAAAGTGGTTTTTCAACACTATCACAAGTGCAAAAAGTGTTTTTTCCACACTAATACAAGTGCAAAAGTGGTTTCCTGCACCAACACAAGTGCGAAAAGTGGTTTTTCAACACTAACACAAGTGCGAAAAGTGGTTTTTCAACACTAACACAAGTGCGAAAAGTGGTTTTTCAACACTATCACAAGTGCAAAAAGTGTTTTTTCCACACTAATACAAGTGCAAAAGTGGTTTCCTGCACCAACACAAGTGCGAAAAGTGGTTTTTCAACACTAACACAAGTGCGAAAAGTGGTTTTTCAACACTAACACAAGTGCGAAAAGTGGTTTTTCCACACTAATACAAGTGCAAAAGTAGTTTCCTGCACCAACACAAGTGCGAAAAGTGGTTTTTCAACACTAACACAAGTGCGAAAAGTGGTTTTTCAACACTAACACAAGTGCGAAAAGTGGTTTTTCAACACTAACACAAGTGCGAAAAGTAGTTTTTTCACACTAATACAAGTGCAAAAGTGGTTTCCTGCACCAACACAAGTGCGAAAAGTGGTTTTTCAACACTAACACAAGTGCAAAAAGTGGTTTTTCAACACTAACACAATTGCGAAAAGTGGTTTTTCAACACTATCACAAGTGCAAAAAGTGTTTTTTCCACACTAATACAAGTGCAAAAGTGGTTTCCTGCACCAACACAAGTGCGAAAAGTGGTTTTTCAACACTAACACAAGTGCGAAAAGTGGTTTTTCAACACTAACACAAGTGCGAAAAGTGGTTTTTCAACACTATCACAAGTGCAAAAAGTGTTTTTTCCACACTAATACAAGTGCAAAAGTGGTTTCCTGCACCAACACAAGTGCGAAAAGTGGTTTTTCAACACTAACACAAGTGCGAAAAGTGGTTTTTCAACACTAACACACGTGCGAAAAGTGGTTTTTCAACACTATCACAAGTGCAAAAAGTGTTTTTTCCACACTAATACAAGTGCAAAAGTGGTTTCCTGCACCAACACAAGTGCGAAAAGTGGTTTCCTGCACCAACACAAGTGCGAAAAGTGATTTTTCAACACTATCACAAGTACAAAAAGTGTTTTTTCCACACTAATACAAGTGCAAAAGTGGTTTCCTGCACCAACACAAGTGCGAAAAGTGGTTTTTCAACACTAACACAAGTGCGAAAAGTGGTTTTTCAACACTACCACAAGTGCAAAAAGTGTTTTTACCACACTAATACAAGTAAAAAAGTGGTTTCCTGAACCAACACAAGTGCGAAAAGTGGTTTTTCAACACTAACACAAGTGCGAAAAGTGGTTTTTCAACACTATCACAAGTGCAAAAAGTGTTTTTTCCACACTAATACAAGTGCAAAAGTGGTTTCCTGCACCAACACAAGTGCAAAAAGTGGTTTTTCAACACTAACACAAGTGCGAAAAGTGGTTTTTCAACACTATCACAAGTGCAAAAAGTGTTTTTTCCACACTAATACAAGTGCAAAAGTGGTTTCCTGCACCAACACAAGTGCGAAAAGTGGTTTTTCAACACTAACACAAGTGCGAAAAGTGGTTTTTCAACACTAACACAAGTGCGAAAAGTGGTTTTTCAACACTATCACAAGTGCAAAAAGTGTTTTTTCCACACTATTACAAGTGCAAAAGTGGTTTCCTGCACCAACACAAGTGCGAAAAGTGGTTTTTCAACACTAACACAAGTGCGAAAAGTGGTTTTTCAACACTAACACAAGTGCGAAAAGTGGTTTTTCAACACAATCACAAGTGCAAAAAGTGTTTTTTCCACACTAATACAAGTGCAAAAGTGGTTCCCTGCACCAACACAAGTGCGAAAAGTGGTTTTTCAACACTAACACAAGTGCGAAAAGTGGTTTTTCAACACTAACACAAGTGCGAAAAGTGGTTTTCAACACTATCACAAGTGCAAAAAGTGTTTTTTCCACACTAATACAAGTGCAAAAGTGGTTGCCTGCACCAACACAAGTGCGAAAAGTGGTTTTTCAACACTAACACAAGTGCGAAAACTGGTTTTTCAACACTAACACAAGTGCGAAAAGTGGTTTTTCCACACTAATACAAGTGCAAAAGTGGTTTCCTGCAACAACACAAGTGCGAAAAGTGGTTTTTCAACACTAACACAAGTGCGAAAAGTGGTTTTTCAACACTATCACAAGTGCAAAAAGTGTTTTTACCACACTAATACAAGTGCAAAAGTGGTTTCCTGCACCAACACAAGTGCGAAAAGTGGTTTTTCAACACTAACACAAGTGAAAAGTGGTTTTTCAACACTATCACAAGTGCAAAAAGTGTTTTTTCCACACTAATACAAGTGCAAAAGTGGTTTCCTGCACCAACACAAGTGCGAAAAGTGGTTTTTCAACACTAACACAAGTGCGAAAAGTGGTTTTTCAACACTAACACAAGTGCGAAAAGTGGTTTTTCAACACTATCACAAGTGCAAAAAGTGTTTTTACCACACTAATACAAGTGCAAAAGTGGTTTCCTGCACCAACACAAGTGCGAAAAGTGGTTTTTCAACACTAACACAAGTGCGAAAAGTGTTTTTTCCACACTAATACAAGTGCAAAAGTGGTTTCCTGCACGAACACAAGTGCGAAAAGTGTTTTTCAACACTAACACAAGTGCGAAAAGTGGTTTTTCAACACTAACACAAGTGCGAAAAGTGTTTTTTCCACACTAATACAAGTGCAAAAGTGGTTTCCTGCACCAACACAAGTGCGAAAAGTGGTTTTTCAACACTAACACAAGTGCGAAAAGTGGTTTTTCAACACTAACACAAGTGCGAAAAGTGGTTTTTCAACACAATCACAAGTGCAAAAAGTGTTTTTTCCACACTAATACAAGTGCAAAAGTGGTTCCCTGCACAAACACAAGTGCGAAAGGTGGTTTTTCAACACTAACACAAGTGCGAAAAGTGGTTTTTCAACACTAACACAAGTGCGAAAAGTGATTTTTCAACACTATCACAAGTGCAAAAAGTGTTTTTTCCACACTAATACAAGTGCAAAAGTGGTTGCCTGCACCAACACAAGTGCGAAAAGTGGTTTTTCAACACTAACACAAGTGCGAAAACTGGTTTTTCAACACTAACACAAGTGCGAAAAGTGGTTTTTCCACACTAATACAAGTGCAAAAGTGGTTTCCTGCAACAACACAAGTGCGAAAAGTGGTTTTTCAACACTAACACAAGTGCGAAAAGTGGTTTTTCAACACTATCACAAGTGCAAAAAGTGTTTTTACCACACTAATACAAGTGCAAAAGTGGTTTCCTGCACCAACACAAGTGCGAAAATTGGTTTTTCAACACTAACACAAGTGAAAAGTGGTTTTTCAACACTATCACAAGTGCAAAAAGTGTTTTTTCCACACTAATACAAGTGCAAAAGTGGTTTCCTGCACCAACACAAGTGCGAAAAGTGGTTTTTCAACACTAACACAAGTGCGAAAAGTGGTTTTTCAACACTAACACAAGTGCGAAAAGTGGTTTTTCAACACTATCACAAGTGCAAAAAGTGTTTTTACCACACTAATACAAGTGCAAAAGTGGTTTCCTGCACCAACACAAGTGCGAAAAGTGGTTTTTCAACACTAACACAAGTGCGAAAAGTGTTTTTTCCACACTAATACAAGTGCAAAAGTGGTTTCCTGCACGAACACAAGTGCGAAAAGTGTTTTTCAACACTAACACAAGTGCGAAAAGTGGTTTTTCAACACTAACACAAGTGCGAAAAGTGTTTTTTCCACACTAATACAAGTGCAAAAGTGGTTTCCTGCACCAACACAAGTGCGAAAAGTGGTTTTTCAACACTAACACAAGTGCGAAAAGTGGTTTTTCAACAGTATCACAAGTGCAAAAAGTGTTTTTTCCACACTAATACAAGTGCAAAAGTGGTTTCCTGCACCAACACAAGTGCGAAAAGTGGTTTTTCAACACTAACACAAGTGCGAAAAGTGGTTTTTCAACAGTATCACAAGTGCAAAAAGTGTTTTTTCCACACTAATACAAGTGCAAAAGTGGTTTCCTGCACCAACACAAGTGCGAAAAGTGTTTTTCAACACTAACACAAGTGCGAAAAGTGGTTTTTCAACACTAACACAAGTGCGAAAAGTGTTTTTTCCACACTAATACAAGTGCAAAAGTGGTTTCCTGCACCAACACAAGTGCGAAAAGTGGTTTTTCAACACTAACACAAGTGCGAAAAGTGGTTTTTCAACAGTATCACAAGTGCAAAAAGTGTTTTTTCCACACTAATACAAGTGCAAAAGTGGTTTCCTGCACCAACACAAGTGCGAAAAGTGGTTTTTCAACACTAACACAAGTGCGAAAAGTGGTTTTTCAACACTAACACAAGTGCGAAAAGTGGTTTTTCAACACTATCAAGTGCAAAAAGTGTTTTTTCCACACTAATACAAGTGCAAAAGTGGTTTCCTGCACCAATACAAGTGCGAAAAGTGGTTTTTCAACACAAACACAAGTGCGAAAAGTGGTTTTTCAACACTAACACAAGTGCGAAAAGTGGTTTTTCAACAGTATCACATGTGCAAAAAGTGTTTTTTCCACACTAATACAAGTGCAAAAGTGGTTTCCTGCACCAATACAAGTGCGAAAAGTGGTTTTTCAACACTAACACAAGTGCGAAAAGTGGTTTTTCAACACTAACACAAGTGCGAAAAGTGGTTTTTCAACACTATCAAGTGCAAAAAGTGTTTTTTCCACACTAATACAAGTGCAAAAGTGGTTTCCTGCACCAACACAAGTGCGAAAAGTGGTTTTTCAACACTAACACAAGTGCGAAAAGTGGTTTTTCAACACTAACACAAGTGCAAAAAGTGGTTTTTCAACACTATCACAAGTGCAAAAAGTGTTTTTTCCACACTAATACAAGTGCAAAAGTGGTTTCCTGCACCAACACAAGTGCGAAAAGTGGTTTTTCAACACTAACACAAGTGCGAAAAGTGGTTTTTCAACACTAACACAAGTGCGAAAAGTGGTTTTTCCACACTAATACAAGTGCAAAAGTGGTTTCCTGCACCAACACAAGTGCGAAAAGTGGTTTTTCAACACTAACACAAGTGCGAAAAGTGGTTTTTCAACACTAACACAAGTGCGAAAAGTGGTTTTCCAACACTAACACAAGTGCGAAAAGTAGTTTTTCCACACTAATACAAGTGCAAAAGTGGTTTCGTGCACCAACACAAGTGCGAAAATGGTTTTTCAACACTAACACAAGTGCGAAAAGTGGTTTTTCAACACTAACACAAGTGCGAAAAGTGGTTTTTCAACACTATCACAAGTGCAAAAAGTGTTTTTTCCACACTAATACAAGTGCAAAAGTGGTTTCCTGCACCAACACAAGTGCGAAAAGTGGTTTTTCAACACTAACACAAGTGCGAAAAGTAGTTTTTCAACACTAACACAAGTACGAAAAGTGGTTTTTCCACACTAATACAAGTGCAAAAGTGGTTTCCTGCACCAACACAAGTGCGAAAAGTGGTTTTTCAACACTAACACAAGTGCGAAAAGTGGTTTTTCAACACTAACACAAGTGCGAAAAGTGGTTTTTCAACACTAACACAAGTGCGAAAAGTAGTTTTTCCACACTAATACAAGTGCAAAAGTGGTTTCCTGCACCAACACAAGTGCGAAAAGTGGTTTTTCAACACTAACACAAGTGCGAAAAGTGGTTTTTCAACACTAACACACGTGCGAAAAGTGGTTTTTCAACACTATCACAAGTGCAAAAAGTGTTTTTTCCACACTAATACAAGTGCAAAAGTGGTTTCCTGCACCAACACAAGTGCGAAAAGTGGTTTCCTGCACCAACACAAGTGCGAAAAGTGATTTTTCAACACTATCACAAGTACAAAAAGTGTTTTTTCCACACTAATACAAGTGCAAAAGTGGTTTCCTGCACCAACACAAGTGCGAAAAGTGGTTTTTCAACACTAACACAAGTGCGAAAAGTGGTTTTTCAACACTACCACAAGTGCAAAAAGTGTTTTTACCACACTAATACAAGTAAAAAAGTGGTTTCCTGAACCAACACAAGTGCGAAAAGTGGTTTTTCAACACTAACACAAGTGCGAAAAGTGGTTTTTCAACACTATCACAAGTGCAAAAAGTGTTTTTTCCACACTAATACAAGTGCAAAAGTGGTTTCCTGCACCAACACAAGTGCAAAAAGTGGTTTTTCAACACTAACACAAGTGCGAAAAGTGGTTTTTCAACACTATCACAAGTGCAAAAAGTGTTTTTTCCACACTAATACAAGTGCAAAAGTGGTTTCCTGCACCAACACAAGTGCGAAAAGTGGTTTTTCAACACTAACACAAGTGCGAAAAGTGGTTTTTCAACACTAACACAAGTGCGAAAAGTGGTTTTTCAACACTATCACAAGTGCAAAAAGTGTTTTTTCCACACTAATACAAGTGCAAAAGTGGTTTCCTGCACCAACACAAGTGCGAAAAGTGGTTTTTCAACACTAACACAAGTGCGAAAAGTGGTTTTTCAACACTAACACAAGTGCGAAAAGTGGTTTTTCAACACAATCACAAGTGCAAAAAGTGTTTTTTCCACACTAATACAAGTGCAAAAGTGGTTCCCTGCACCAACACAAGTGCGAAAAGTGGTTTTTCAACACTAACACAAGTGCGAAAAGTGGTTTTTCAACACTAACACAAGTGCGAAAAGTGGTTTTCAACACTATCACAAGTGCAAAAAGTGTTTTTTCCACACTAATACAAGTGCAAAAGTGGTTGCCTGCACCAACACAAGTGCGAAAAGTGGTTTTTCAACACTAACACAAGTGCGAAAACTGGTTTTTCAACACTAACACAAGTGCGAAAAGTGGTTTTTCCACACTAATACAAGTGCAAAAGTGGTTTCCTGCAACAACACAAGTGCGAAAAGTGGTTTTTCAACACTAACACAAGTGCGAAAAGTGGTTTTTCAACACTATCACAAGTGCAAAAAGTGTTTTTACCACACTAATACAAGTGCAAAAGTGGTTTCCTGCACCAACACAAGTGCGAAAAGTGGTTTTTCAACACTAACACAAGTGAAAAGTGGTTTTTCAACACTATCACAAGTGCAAAAAGTGTTTTTTCCACACTAATACAAGTGCAAAAGTGGTTTCCTGCACCAACACAAGTGCGAAAAGTGGTTTTTCAACACTAACACAAGTGCGAAAAGTGGTTTTTCAACACTAACACAAGTGCGAAAAGTGGTTTTTCAACACTATCACAAGTGCAAAAAGTGTTTTTACCACACTAATACAAGTGCAAAAGTGGTTTCCTGCACCAACACAAGTGCGAAAAGTGGTTTTTCAACACTAACACAAGTGCGAAAAGTGTTTTTTCCACACTAATACAAGTGCAAAAGTGGTTTCCTGCACGAACACAAGTGCGAAAAGTGTTTTTCAACACTAACACAAGTGCGAAAAGTGGTTTTTCAACACTAACACAAGTGCGAAAAGTGTTTTTTCCACACTAATACAAGTGCAAAAGTGGTTTCCTGCACCAACACAAGTGCGAAAAGTGGTTTTTCAACACTAACACAAGTGCGAAAAGTGGTTTTTCAACACTAACACAAGTGCGAAAAGTGGTTTTTCAACACAATCACAAGTGCAAAAAGTGTTTTTTCCACACTAATACAAGTGCAAAAGTGGTTCCCTGCACAAACACAAGTGCGAAAGGTGGTTTTTCAACACTAACACAAGTGCGAAAAGTGGTTTTTCAACACTAACACAAGTGCGAAAAGTGATTTTTCAACACTATCACAAGTGCAAAAAGTGTTTTTTCCACACTAATACAAGTGCAAAAGTGGTTGCCTGCACCAACACAAGTGCGAAAAGTGGTTTTTCAACACTAACACAAGTGCGAAAACTGGTTTTTCAACACTAACACAAGTGCGAAAAGTGGTTTTTCCACACTAATACAAGTGCAAAAGTGGTTTCCTGCAACAACACAAGTGCGAAAAGTGGTTTTTCAACACTAACACAAGTGCGAAAAGTGGTTTTTCAACACTATCACAAGTGCAAAAAGTGTTTTTACCACACTAATACAAGTGCAAAAGTGGTTTCCTGCACCAACACAAGTGCGAAAATTGGTTTTTCAACACTAACACAAGTGAAAAGTGGTTTTTCAACACTATCACAAGTGCAAAAAGTGTTTTTTCCACACTAATACAAGTGCAAAAGTGGTTTCCTGCACCAACACAAGTGCGAAAAGTGGTTTTTCAACACTAACACAAGTGCGAAAAGTGGTTTTTCAACACTAACACAAGTGCGAAAAGTGGTTTTTCAACACTATCACAAGTGCAAAAAGTGTTTTTACCACACTAATACAAGTGCAAAAGTGGTTTCCTGCACCAACACAAGTGCGAAAAGTGGTTTTTCAACACTAACACAAGTGCGAAAAGTGTTTTTTCCACACTAATACAAGTGCAAAAGTGGTTTCCTGCACGAACACAAGTGCGAAAAGTGTTTTTCAACACTAACACAAGTGCGAAAAGTGGTTTTTCAACACTAACACAAGTGCGAAAAGTGTTTTTTCCACACTAATACAAGTGCAAAAGTGGTTTCCTGCACCAACACAAGTGCGAAAAGTGGTTTTTCAACACTAACACAAGTGCGAAAAGTGGTTTTTCAACAGTATCACAAGTGCAAAAAGTGTTTTTTCCACACTAATACAAGTGCAAAAGTGGTTTCCTGCACCAACACAAGTGCGAAAAGTGGTTTTTCAACACTAACACAAGTGCGAAAAGTGGTTTTTCAACAGTATCACAAGTGCAAAAAGTGTTTTTTCCACACTAATACAAGTGCAAAAGTGGTTTCCTGCACCAACACAAGTGCGAAAAGTGTTTTTCAACACTAACACAAGTGCGAAAAGTGGTTTTTCAACACTAACACAAGTGCGAAAAGTGTTTTTTCCACACTAATACAAGTGCAAAAGTGGTTTCCTGCACCAACACAAGTGCGAAAAGTGGTTTTTCAACACTAACACAAGTGCGAAAAGTGGTTTTTCAACAGTATCACAAGTGCAAAAAGTGTTTTTTCCACACTAATACAAGTGCAAAAGTGGTTTCCTGCACCAACACAAGTGCGAAAAGTGGTTTTTCAACACTAACACAAGTGCGAAAAGTGGTTTTTCAACACTAACACAAGTGCGAAAAGTGGTTTTTCAACACTATCAAGTGCAAAAAGTGTTTTTTCCACACTAATACAAGTGCAAAAGTGGTTTCCTGCACCAATACAAGTGCGAAAAGTGGTTTTTCAACACAAACACAAGTGCGAAAAGTGGTTTTTCAACACTAACACAAGTGCGAAAAGTGGTTTTTCAACAGTATCACATGTGCAAAAAGTGTTTTTTCCACACTAATACAAGTGCAAAAGTGGTTTCCTGCACCAATACAAGTGCGAAAAGTGGTTTTTCAACACTAACACAAGTGCGAAAAGTGGTTTTTCAACACTAACACAAGTGCGAAAAGTGGTTTTTCAACACTATCAAGTGCAAAAAGTGTTTTTTCCACACTAATACAAGTGCAAAAGTGGTTTCCTGCACCAACACAAGTGCGAAAAGTGGTTTTTCAACACTAACACAAGTGCGAAAAGTGGTTTTTCAACACTAACACAAGTGCAAAAAGTGGTTTTTCAACACTATCACAAGTGCAAAAAGTGTTTTTTCCACACTAATACAAGTGCAAAAGTGGTTTCCTGCACCAACACAAGTGCGAAAAGTGGTTTTTCAACACTAACACAAGTGCGAAAAGTGGTTTTTCAACACTAACACAAGTGCGAAAAGTGGTTTTTCCACACTAATACAAGTGCAAAAGTGGTTTCCTGCACCAACACAAGTGCGAAAAGTGGTTTTTCAACACTAACACAAGTGCGAAAAGTGGTTTTTCAACACTAACACAAGTGCGAAAAGTGGTTTTCCAACACTAACACAAGTGCGAAAAGTAGTTTTTCCACACTAATACAAGTGCAAAAGTGGTTTCGTGCACCAACACAAGTGCGAAAATGGTTTTTCAACACTAACACAAGTGCGAAAAGTGGTTTTTCAACACTAACACAAGTGCGAAAAGTGGTTTTTCAACACTATCACAAGTGCAAAAAGTGTTTTTTCCACACTAATACAAGTGCAAAAGTGGTTTCCTGCACCAACACAAGTGCGAAAAGTGGTTTTTCAACACTAACACAAGTGCGAAAAGTAGTTTTTCAACACTAACACAAGTACGAAAAGTGGTTTTTCCACACTAATACAAGTGCAAAAGTGGTTTCCTGCACCAACACAAGTGCGAAAAGTGGTTTTTCAACACTAACACAAGTGCGAAAAGTGGTTTTTCAACACTAACACAAGTGCGAAAAGTGGTTTTTCAACACTAACACAAGTGCGAAAAGTAGTTTTTCCACACTAATACAAGTGCAAAAGTGGTTTCCTGCACCAACACAAGTGCGAAAATGGTTTTTCAACACTAACACAAGTGCGAAAAGTGGTTTTTCCACACTAACACAAGTGCGAAAAGTGGTTTTTCAACACTATCACAAGTGCAAAAAGTGTTTTTTCCACACTAATACAAGTGCAAAAGTGGTTTCCTGCACCAACACAAGTGCGAAAAGTGGTTTTTCAACACTAACACAAGTGCGAAAAGTGATTTTTCAACACTAATACAAGTGCAAAAGTGGTTTCCTGCACCAACACAAGTGCGAAAAGTGATTTTTCAACACTATCACAAGTACAAACAGTGTTTTTTCCACACTAATACAAGTGCAAAAGTGGTTTCCTGCACCAACACAAGTGCGAAAAGTGGTTTTTCAACACTAACACAAGTGCGAAAAGTGGTTTTTCCACACTAATACAAGTGCAAAAGTGGTTTCCTGCACCAACACAAGTGCGAAAAGTGGTTTTTCAACACTAACACAAGTGCGAAAAGTGGTTTTTCAACACTATCACAAGTGCAAAAAGTGTGTTTTCCACACTAATACAAGTGCAAAAGTGGTTTCCTGCACCAACACAAGTGCGAAAAGTGGTTTTTCAACACTAACACAAGTGCGAAAAGTGGTTTTTCAACACTAACACAAGTGCGAAAAGTGTTTTTTCCACACTAATACAAGTGCAAAAGTGGTTCCCTGCACCAACACAAGTGCGAAAAGTGGTTTTTCAACAATAACACAAGTGCGAAAAGTGGTTTTTCAACACTAACACAAGTGCGAAAAGTGTGTTTTCCACACTAATACAAGTGCAAAAGTGGTTTCCTGCACCAACACAAGTGCGAAAAGTGGTTTTTCAACACTAACACATGTGCGAAAAGTGGTTTTTCAACACTAACACAAGTGCGAAAAGTGTTTTTTCCACACTAATACAAGTGCAAAAGTGGTTTCCTGCACCAACACAAGTGCGAAAAGTGGTTTTTCAACAATAACACAAGTGCGAAAAGTGGTTTTTCAACACTAACACAAGTGCGAAAAGTGGTTTTTCAACACTATCACAAGTGCAAAAAGTGTTTTTTCCACACTAATACAAGTGCAAAAGTGGTTTCCTGCACCAACACAAGTGCGAAAAGTGGTTTTTCAACACTAACACAAGTGCGAAAAGTGGTTTTTCAACACTATCACAAGTGCAAAAAGTGTTTTTTCCACACTAATACAAGTGCAAAAGTGGTTTCCTGCACCAACACAAGTGCGAAAAGTGGTTTTTCAACACTAACACAAGTGCGAAAAGTGGTTTTTCAACACTAACACAAGTGCGAAAAGTGGTTTTTCAACACTAACACAAGTGCGAAAAGTAGTTTTTCCACACTAATACAAGTGCAAAAGTGGTTTCCTGCACCAACACAAGTGCGAAAAGTGGTTTTTCAACACTAACACAAGTGCGAAAAGTTGTTTTTCAACACTAACACAAGTGCGAAAAGTGGTTTTTCAACACTATCACAAGTGCAAAAAGTGTTTTTTCCACACTAATACAAGTGCAAAAGTGGTTTCCTGCACCAACACAAGTGCGAAAAGTGGTTTTTCAACACTAACACAAGTGCGAAAAGTGATTTTTCAACACTAATACAAGTGCAAAAGTGGTTTCCTGCACCAACACAAGTGCGAAAAGTGATTTTTCAACACTATCACAAGTACAAAAAGTGTTTTTCCACACTAATACAAGTGCAAAAGTGGTTTCCTGCACCAACACAAGTGCGAAAAGTGGTTTTTCAACACTAACACAAGTGCGAAAAGTGGTTTTTCCACACTAATACAAGTGCAAAAGTGGTTTCCTGCACCAACACAAGTGCGAAAACTGGTTTTTCAACACTAACACAAGTGCGAAAAGTGGGTTTTCAACACTATCACAAGTGCAAAAAGTGTGTTTTCCACACTAATACAAGTGCAAAAGTGGTTTCCTGCACCAACACAAGTGCGAAAAGTGGTTTTTCAACACTAACACAAGTGCGAAAAGTGGTTTTTCAACACTAACACAAGTGCAAAAAGTGTTTTTTCCACACTAATACAAGTGCAAAAGTGGTTTCCTGCACCAACACAAGTGCGAAAAGTGTTTTTTCAACAATAACACAAGTGCGAAAAGTGGTTTTTCAACACTAACACGAGTGCGAAAAGTGGTTTTCCCACACTAATACAAGTACAAAAGTGGTATCCTGCACCAACACAAGTGCGAAAAGTGGTTTTTCAACACTAACACAAGTGCGAAAAGTGGTTTTTCAACACTATCACAAGTGCAAAAAGTGTTTTTTTCCACACTAATACAAGTGCAAAAGTGGTTTCCTGCACCAACACAAGTGCGAAAAGTGGTTTTTCAACACTAACACAAGTGCAAAAAGTGGTTTTTCAACACTATCACAAGTCCAAAAAGTGTTTTTTCCACACTAATACAAGTGCAAAAGTGGTTTCCTGCACCAACACAAGTGCGAAAAGTGGTTTTTCAACACTAACACAAGTGCGAAAAGTGGTTTTTCAACACTATCACAAGTGCAAAAAGTGTTTTTTCCACACTAATACAAGTGCAAAAGTGGTTTCCTGCACCAACACAAGTGCGAAAAGTGGTTTTTCAACACTAACACAAGTGCGAAAAGTGGTTTTTCAACACTAACACAAGTGCGAAAAGTGTTTTTTCCACACTAATACAAGTGCAAAAGTGGTTTCCTGCACCAACACAAGTGCGAAAAGTGGTTTTTCAACACTAACACAAGTGCGAAAAGTGGTTTTTCAACACTATCACAAGTGCAAAAAGTGTTTATCCACACTAATACAAGTGCAAAAGTGGTTTCCTGCACCAACACAAGTGCGTAAAGTGGTTTTTCAACATTAACACAAGTGCCAAACGTGGTTTTTCAACACTAACACAAGTGCGAAAAGTGGTTTTTCAACACTATCACAAGTGCAAAAAGTGTTTTTACCACACTAATACAAGTGCAAAAGTGGTTTCCTGCACCAACACAAGTGCGAAAAGTGGTTTTTCAACACTAACACAAGTGCGAAAAGTGGTTTTTCAACACTATCACAAGTGCAAAAAGTGTTTTTTCCACACTAATACAAGTGCAAAAGTGGTTTCCTGCACCAACACAAGTGCGAAAAGTGGTTTTTCAACACTAACACAAGTGCGAAAAGTGGTTTTTCAACACTAACACAAGTGCGAAAAGTGTTTTTTCCACACTAATACAAGTGCAAAAGTGGTTTCCTGCACCAACACAAGTGCGAAAAGCGGTTTTTCAACACTAACACAAGTGCGAAAAGTGGTTTTTCAACAGTATCACAAGTGCAAAAAGTGTTTTTTCCACACTAATACAAGTGCAAAAGTGGTTTCCTGCACCAACACAAGTGCGAAAAGTGGTTTTTCAACACTAACACAAGTGCGAAAAGTGGTTTTTCAACACTAACACAAGTGCGAAAAGTGGTTTTTCAACACTATCACAAGTGCAAAAAGTGTTTTTTCCACACTAATACAAGTGCAAAAGTGGTTTCCTGCACCAACACAAGTGCGAAAAGTGGTTTTTCAACACTAACACAAGTGCGAAAAGTGGTTTTTCAACACTAACACAAGTGCGAAAAGTAGTTTTTCAACACTATCACAAGTGCAAAAAGTGTTTTTTCCACACTAATACAAGTGCAAAAGTGGTTTCCTGCACCAACACAAGTGCGAAAAGTGGTTTTTCAACACTAACACAAGTGCGAAAAGTGGTTTTTCAACACTAACACAAGTGCGAAAAGTGGTTTTTCCACACTAATACAAGTGCAAAAGTAGTTTCCTGCACCAACACAAGTGCGAAAAGTGGTTTTTCAACACTAACACAAGTGCGAAAAGTGGTTTTTCAACACTAACACAAGTGCGAAAAGTGGTTTTTCAACACTAACACAAGTGCGAAAAGTAGTTTTTTCACACTAATACAAGTGCAAAAGTGGTTTCCTGCACCAACACAAGTGCGAAAAGTGGTTTTTCAACACTAACACAAGTGCAAAAAGTCGTTTTTCAACACTAACACAAGTGCGAAAAGTGGATTTTCAACACTATCACAAGTGCAAAAAGTGTTTTTCCACACTAATACAAGTGCAAAAGTGGTTTCCTGCACCAACACCAGTGCGAAAAGTGGTTTTTCAACACTAACACAAGTGCGAAAAGTGATTTTTCAACACTAATACAAGTGCAAAAGTGGTTTCCTGCACCAACACAAGTGCGAAAAGTGATTTTTCAACACTATCACAAGTACAAAAAGTGTTTTTCCACACTAATACAAGTGCAAAAGTGGTTTCCTGCACCAACACAAGTGCGAAAAGTGGTTTTTCAACACTAACACAAGTGCGAAAAGTGGTTTTTCCACACTAATACAAGTGCAAAAGTGGTTTCCTGCACCAACACAAGTGCGAAAACTGGTTTTTCAACACTAACACAAGTGCGAAAAGTGGGTTTTCAACACTATCACAAGTGCAAAAAGTGTGTTTTCCACACTAATACAAGTGCAAAAGTGGTTTCCTGCACCAACACAAGTGCGAAAAGTGGTTTTTCAACACTAACACAAGTGCGAAAAGTGGTTTTTCAACACTAACACAAGTGCAAAAAGTGTTTTTTCCACACTAATACAAGTGCAAAAGTGGTTTCCTGCACCAACACAAGTGCGAAAAGTGGTTTTTCAACAATAACACAAGTGCGAAAAGTGGTTTTTCAACACTAACACAAGTGCGAAAAGTGGTTTTCCCACACTAATACAAGTACAAAAGTGGTTTCCTGCACCAACACAAGTGCGAAAAGTGGTTTTTCAACACTAACACAAGTGCGAAAAGTGGTTTTTCAACACTATCACAAGTGCAAAAAGTGTTTTTTTCCACACTAATACAAGTGCAAAAGTGGTTTCCTGCACCAACACAAGTGCGAAAAGTGGTTTTTCAACACTAACACAAGTGCGAAAAGTGGTTTTTCAACACTATCACAAGTCCAAAAAGTGTTTTTTCCACACTAATACAAGTACAAAAGTGGTTTCCTGCACCAACACAAGTGCGAAAAGTGGTTTTTCAACACTAACACAAGTGCGAAAAGTGGTTTTTCAACACTATCACAAGTGCAAAAAGTGTTTTTTCCACACTAATACAAGTGCAAAAGTGGTTTCCTGCACCAACACAAGTGCGAAAAGTGGTTTTTCAACACTAACACAAGTGCGAAAAGTGGTTTTTCAACACTAACATAAGTGCGAAAAGTGTTTTTTCCACACTAATACAAGTGCAAAAGTGGTTTCCTGCACCAACACAAGTGCGAAAAGTGGTTTTTCAACACTAACACAAGTGCGAAAAGTGGTTTTTCAACACTATCACAAGTGCAAAAAGTGTTTTTTCCACACTAATACAAGTGCAAAAGTGGTTTCCTGCACCAACACAAGTGCGAAAAGTGGTTTTTCAACACTAACACAAGTGCGAAAAGTGGTTTTTCAACACTAACACAAGTGCGAAAAGTGTTTTTTCCACACTAATACAAGTGCAAAAGTGGTTTCCTGCACCAACACAAGTGCGAAAAGTGGTTTTTCAACACTAACACAAGTGCGAAAAGTGGTTTTTCAACACTATCACAAGTGCAAAAAGTGTTTATCCACACTAATACAAGTGCAAAAGTGGTTTCCTGCACCAACACAAGTGCGAAAAGTGGTTTTTCAACATTAACACAAGTGCCAAACGTGGTTTTTCAACACTAACACAAGTGCGAAAAGTGGTTTTTCAACACTATCACAAGTGCAAAAAGTGTTTTTACCACACTAATACAAGTGCAAAAGTGGTTTCCTGCACCAACACAAGTGCGAAAAGTGGTTTTTCAACACTAACACAAGTGCGAAAAGTGGTTTTTCAACACTATCACAAGTGCAAAAAGTGTTTTTTCCACACTAATACAAGTGCAAAAGTGGTTTCCTGCACCAACACAAGTGCGAAAAGTGGTTTTTCAACACTAACACAAGTGCGAAAAGTGGTTTTTCAACACTAACACAAGTGCGAAAAGTGTATTTTCCACACTAATACAAGTGCAAAAGTGGTTTCCTGCACCAACACAAGTGCGAAAAGCGGTTTTTCAACACTAACACAAGTGCGAAAAGTGGTTTTTCAACAGTATCACAAGTGCAAAAAGTGTTTTTTCCACACTAATACAAGTGCAAAAGTGGTTTCCTGCACCAACACAAGTGCGAAAAGTGGTTTTTCAACACTAACACAAGTGCGAAAAGTGGTTTTTCAACACTAACACAAGTGCGAAAAGTGGTTTTTCAACACTATCACAAGTGCAAAAAGTGTTTTTTCCACACTAATACAAGTGCAAAAGTGGTTTCCTGCACCAACACAAGTGCGAAAAGTGGTTTTTCAACACTAACACAAGTGCGAAAAGTGGTTTTTCAACACTAACACAAGTGCGAAAAGTAGTTTTTCAACACTATCACAAGTGCAAAAAGTGTTTTTTCCACACTAATACAAGTGCAAAAGTGGTTTCCTGCACCAACACAAGTGCGAAAAGTGGTTTTTCAACACTAACACAAGTGCGAAAAGTGGTTTTTCAACACTAACACAAGTGCGAAAAGTGGTTTTTCCACACTAATACAAGTGCAAAAGTAGTTTCCTGCACCAACACAAGTGCGAAAAGTGGTTTTTCAACACTAACACAAGTGCGAAAAGTGGTTTTTCAACACTAACACAAGTGCGAAAAGTGGTTTTTCAACACTAACACAAGTGCGAAAAGTAGTTTTTTCACACTAATACAAATGCAAAAGTGGTTTCCTGCACCAACACAAGTGCGAAAAGTGGTTTTTCAACACTAACACAAGTGCAAAAAGTCGTTTTTCAACACTAACACAAGTGCGAAAAGTGGATTTTCAACACTATCACAAGTGCAAAAAGTGTTTTTCCACACTAATACAAGTGCAAAAGTGGTTTCCTGCACCAACACCAGTGCGAAAAGTGGTTTTTCAACACTAACACAAGTGCGAAAAGTGATTTTTCAACACTAATACAAGTGCAAAAGTGGTTTCCTGCACCAACACAAGTGCGAAAAGTGGTTTTTCAACAATAACACAAGTGCGAAAAGTGGTTTTTCAACACTAACACAAGTGCGAAAAGTGGTTTTCCCACACTAATACAAGTACAAAAGTGGTTTCCTGCACCAACACAAGTGCGAAAAGTGGTTTTTCAACACTAACACAAGTGCGAAAAGTGGTTTTTCAACACTATCACAAGTGCAAAAAGTGTTTTTTTCCACACTAATACAAGTGCAAAAGTGGTTTCCTGCACCAACACAAGTGCGAAAAGTGGTTTTTCAACACTAACACAAGTGCGAAAAGTGGTTTTTCAACACTATCACAAGTCCAAAAAGTGTTTTTTCCACACTAATACAAGTACAAAAGTGGTTTCCTGCACCAACACAAGTGCGAAAAGTGGTTTTTCAACACTAACACAAGTGCGAAAAGTGGTTTTTCAACACTATCACAAGTGCAAAAAGTGTTTTTTCCACACTAATACAAGTGCAAAAGTGGTTTCCTGCACCAACACAAGTGCGAAAAGTGGTTTTTCAACACTAACACAAGTGCGAAAAGTGGTTTTTCAACACTAACACAAGTGCGAAAAGTGTTTTTTCCACACTAATACAAGTGCAAAAGTGGTTTCCTGCACCAACACAAGTGCGAAAAGTGGTTTTTCAACACTAACACAAGTGCGAAAAGTGGTTTTTCAACACTATCACAAGTGCAAAAAGTGTTTATCCACACTAATACAAGTGCAAAAGTGGTTTCCTGCACCAACACAAGTGCGAAAAGTGGTTTTTCAACACTAACACAAGTGCGAAACGTGGTTTTTCAACACTAACACAAGTGCGAAAAGTGGTTTTTCAACACTATCACAAGTGCAAAAAGTGTTTTTACCACACTAATACAAGTGCAAAAGTGGTTTCCTGCACCAACACAAGTGCGAAAAGTGGTTTTTCAACACTAACACAAGTGCGAAAAGTGGTTTTTCAACACTATCACAAGTGCAAAAAGTGTTTTTTCCACACTAATACAAGTGCAAAAGTGGTTTCCTGCACCAACACAAGTGCGAAAAGTGGTTTTTCAACACTAACACAAGTGCGAAAAGTGGTTTTTCAACACTAACACAAGTGCGAAAAGTGTTTTTTCCACACTAATACAAGTGCAAAAGTGGTTTCCTGCACCAACACAAGTGCGAAAAGCGGTTTTTCAACACTAACACAAGTGCGAAAAGTGGTTTTTCAACAGTATCACAAGTGCAAAAAGTGTTTTTTCCACACTAATACAAGTGCAAAAGTGGTTTCCTGCACCAACACAAGTGCGAAAAGTGGTTTTTCAACACTAACACAAGTGCGAAAAGTGGTTTTTCAACACTAACACAAGTGCGAAAAGTGGTTTTTCAACACTATCACAAGTGCAAAAAGTGTTTTTTCCACACTAATACAAGTGCAAAAGTGGTTTCCTGCACCAACACAAGTGCGAAAAGTGGTTTTTCAACACTAACACAAGTGCGAAAAGTGGTTTTTCAACACTAACACAAGTGCAAAAAGTGGTTTTTCAACACTATCACAAGTGCAAAAAGTGTTTTTTCCACACTAATACAAGTGCAAAAGTGGTTTCCTGCACCAACACAAGTGCGAAAAGTGGTTTTTCAACACTAACACAAGTGCGAAAAGTGGTTTTTCAACACTAACACAAGTGCGAAAAGTGGTTTTTCCACACTAATACAAGTGCAAAAGTAGTTTCCTGCACCAACACAAGTGCGAAAAGTGGTTTTTCAACACTAACACAAGTGCGAAAAGTGGTTTTTCAACACTAACACAAGTGCGAAAAGTGGTTTTTCAACACTAACACAAGTGCGAAAAGTAGTTTTTTCACACTAATACAAGTGCAAAAGTGGTGTCCTGCACCAAAACAAGTGCGAAAAGTGGTTTTTCAACACTAACACAAGTGCAAAAAGTCGTTTTTCAACACTAACACAAGTGCGAAAAGTGGTTTTTCAACACTATCACAAGTGCAAAAAGTGTTTTTTCCACACTAATACAAGTGCAAAAGTGGTTTCCTGCACCAACACCAGTGCGAAAAGTGGTTTTTCAACACTAACACAAGTGCGAAAAGTGATTTTTCAACACTAATACAAGTGCAAAAGTGGTTTCCTGCACCAACACAAGTGCGAAAAGGGATTTTTCAACACTATCACAAGTACAAAAAGTGTTTTTTCCACACTAATACAAGTGCAAAAGTGGTTTCCTGCACCAACACAAGTGCGAAAAGTGGTTTTTCAACACTAACACAAGTGCGAAAAGTGGTTTTTCCACACTAATACAAGTGCAAAAGTGGTTTCCTGCACCAACACAAGTGCGAAAAGTGGTTTTTCAACAATAACACAAGTGCGAAAAGTGGTTTTTCAACACTAACACAAGTGCGAAAAGTGGTTTTCCCACACTAATACAAGTACAAAAGTGGTTTCCTGCACCAACACAAGTGCGAAAAGTGGTTTTTCAACACTAACACAAGTGCGAAAAGTGGTTTTTCAACACTATCACAAGTGCAAAAAGTGTTTTTTTTCCACACTAATACAAGTGCAAAAGTGGTTTCCTGCACCAATACAAGTGCAAAAAGTGGTTTTTCAACACTAACACAAGTGCGAAAAGTGGTTTTTCAACACTATCACAAGTGCAAAAAGTGTTTTTTCCACACTAATACAAGTGCAAAAGTGGTTTACTGCACCAACACAGGTGCGAAAAGTGGTTTTTCAACACTAACACAAGTGCGAAAAGTGGTTTTTCAACACTATCACAAGTGCAAAAAGCGTTTTTTCCACACTAATACAAGTGCAAAAGTGGTTTCCTGCACCAACACAAGTGCGAAAAGTGGTTTTTCAACACTAACACAAGTGCGAAAAGTGGTTTTTCAACACTAACACAAGTGCGAAAAGTGTTTTTTCCACACTAATACAAGTGCAAAAGTGGTTCCCTGCACCAACACAAGTGCGCAAAGTGGTTTTTCAACACTAACACAAGTGCGAAAAGTGGTTTTTCAACACTAACACAAGTGCGAAAAGTGGTTTTCAACACTATCACAAGTGCAAAAAGTGTTTTTTCCACACTAATACAAGTGCAAAAGTGGTTGCCTGCACCAACACAAGTGCGAAAAGTGGTTTTTCAACACTAACACAAGTGCGAAAAGTGGTTTTTCAACAGTATCACAAGTGCAAAAAGTGTTTTTTCCACACTAATACAAGTGCAAAAGTGGTTTCCTGCACCAACACAAGTGCGAAAAGTGGTTTTTCAACACTAACACAAGTGCGAAAAGTGGTTTTTCAACACTAACACAAGTGCGAAAAGTGGTTTTTCAACACTATCACAAGTGCAAAAAGTGTTTTTTCCACACTAATACAAGTGCAAAAGTGGTTTCCTGCACCAACACAAGTGCGAAAAGTGGTTTTTCAACACTAACACAAGTGCGAAAAGTGGTTTTTCAACACTAACACAAGTGCAAAAAGTGGTTTTTCAACACTATCACAAGTGCAAAAAGTGTTTTTTCCACACTAATACAAGTGCAAAAGTGGTTTCCTGCACCAACACAAGTGCGAAAAGTGGTTTTTCAACACTAACACAAGTGCGAAAAGTGGTTTTTCAACACTAACACAAGTGCGAAAAGTGGTTTTTCCACACTAATACAAGTGCAAAAGTAGTTTCCTGCACCAACACAAGTGCGAAAAGTGGTTTTTCAACACTAACACAAGTGCGAAAAGTGGTTTTTCAACACTAACACAAGTGCGAAAAGTGGTTTTTCAACACTAACACAAGTGCGAAAAGTAGTTTTTTCACACTAATACAAGTGCAAAAGTGGTTTCCTGCACCAAAACAAGTGCGAAAAGTGGTTTTTCAACACTAACACAAGTGCAAAAAGTCGTTTTTCAACACTAACACAAGTGCGAAAAGTGGTTTTTCAACACTATCACAAGTGCAAAAAGTGTTTTTTCCACACTAATACAAGTGCAAAAGTGGTTTCCTGCACCAACACCAGTGCGAAAAGTGGTTTTTCAACACTAACACAAGTGCGAAAAGTGATTTTTCAACACTAATACAAGTGCAAAAGTGGTTTCCTGCACCAACACAAGTGCGAAAAGGGATTTTTCAACACTATCACAAGTACAAAAAGTGTTTTTTCCACACTAATACAAGTGCAAAAGTGGTTTCCTGCACCAACACAAGTGCGAAAAGTGGTTTTTCAACACTAACACAAGTGCGAAAAGTGGTTTTTCCACACTAATACAAGTGCAAAAGTGGTTTCCTGCACCAACACAAGTGCGAAAAGTGGTTTTTCAACAATAACACAAGTGCGAAAAGTGGTTTTTCAACACTAACACAAGTGCGAAAAGTGGTTTTCCCACACTAATACAAGTACAAAAGTGGTTTCCTGCACCAACACAAGTGCGAAAAGTGGTTTTTCAACACTAACACAAGTGCGAAAAGTGGTTTTTCAACACTATCACAAGTGCAAAAAGTGTTTTTTTTCCACACTAATACAAGTGCAAAAGTGGTTTCCTGCACCAATACAAGTGCAAAAAGTGGTTTTTCAACACTAACACAAGTGCGAAAAGTGGTTTTTCAACACTATCACAAGTGCAAAAAGTGTTTTTTCCACACTAATACAAGTGCAAAAGTGGTTTACTGCACCAACACAGGTGCGAAAAGTGGTTTTTCAACACTAACACAAGTGCGAAAAGTGGTTTTTCAACACTATCACAAGTGCAAAAAGCGTTTTTTCCACACTAATACAAGTGCAAAAGTGGTTTCCTGCACCAACACAAGTGCGAAAAGTGGTTTTTCAACACTAACACAAGTGCGAAAAGTGGTTTTTCAACACTAACACAAGTGCGAAAAGTGTTTTTTCCACACTAATACAAGTGCAAAAGTGGTTCCCTGCACCAACACAAGTGCGAAAAGTGGTTTTTCAACACTAACACAAGTGCGAAAAGTGGTTTTTCAACACTAACACAAGTGCGAAAAGTGGTTTTCAACACT
The DNA here is from genome assembly GCF_964187855.1 of Myxine glutinosa. Lineage (NCBI taxonomy): Eukaryota > Metazoa > Chordata > Myxini > Myxiniformes > Myxinidae > Myxine > Myxine glutinosa. Next base: position 6,487 of record NW_027617939.1, on the reverse strand, counting down.
ATCACAAGTGCAAAAAGTGTTTTTTCCACACTAATACAAGTGCAAAAGTGGTTGCCTGCACCAACACAAGTGCGAAAAGTGGTTTTTCAACACTAACACAAGTGCGAAAACTGGTTTTTCAACACTAACACAAGTGCGAAAAGTGGTTTTTCCACACTAATACAAGTGCAAAAGTGGTTTCCTGCACCAACACAAGTGCGAAAAGTGGTTTTTCAACACTAACACAAGTGCAAAAAGTGTTTTTACCACACTAATACAAGTGCAAAAGTGGTTTCCTGCACCAACACAAGTGCGAAAAGTGGTTTTTCAACACTATCACAAGTGCAAAAAGTGTTTTTACCACACTAATACAAGTGCAAAAGTGGTTTCCTGCACCAACACAAGTGCGAAAAGTGGTTTTTCAACACTAACACAAGTGAAAAGTGGTTTTTCAACACTATCACAAGTGCAAAAAGTGTTTTTTCCACACTAATACAAGTGCAAAAGTGGTTTCCTGCACCAACACAAGTGCGAAAAGTGGTTTTTCAACACTAACACAAGTGCGAAAAGTGGTTTTTCAACACTAACACAAGTGCGAAAAGTGGTTTTTCAACACTATCACAAGTGCAAAAAGTGTTTTTACCACACTAATACAAGTGCAAAAGTGGTTTCCTGCACCAACACAAGTGCGAAAAGTGGTTTTTCAACACTAACACAAGTGCGAAAAGTGTTTTTTCCACACTAATACAAGTGCAAAAGTGGTTTCCTGCACGAACACAAGTGCGAAAAGTGTTTTTCAACACTAACACAAGTGCGAAAAGTGGTTTTTCAACACTAACACAAGTGCGAAAAGTGTTTTTTCCACACTAATACAAGTGCAAAAGTGGTTTCCTGCACCAACACAAGTGCGAAAAGTGGTTTTTCAACACTAACACAAGAGTAGTGTAATAATGTTGCTTCTGGGACACCTCCGTTTAACATGGGAAATCCCTATCTAATGTCATTTACCCCCTTGTCTTTTTCAAAAATCATAAACACCTCTATTTCTCCCACCCTCATCTTTATGAACCTTTTGTCTGTAGTACCTATCCTTAATGTTGTTCATTAGACCACTCAAACACTACAAATATTTGTTTTCTCTTATAGACCTATCATCCTTCTTCTACATATCATCTGGCAGATTAATCTTTGACCCATTCACTTCCATATTGCCCCTAAAGACCTCTATTTCTCTCACCCTGTTCTTTACGAACCTTCTAACCTTTTGACATGTTATCCTTATTCATTAGACCACTTAAACACCTGTGATCCTTCTGACCTTATGGACCTTTTAACCTTTTACTCTTAATATCATCTGGTGAATATAACCCACTCAAACAACGACCCTACAAATATTTGTTTATGCGTGGGAAATAATTTAATTCTCTTGCCACTCTCTTCACCATCTAATATATTAACAAAAAATATGTTTGAGTTTGGTTCTTTATTAAGATATTTTAACTGAGCTAAGATAAAATGGTAAACCTCCCTCAATGTTCTTATTTGAGCGCCTCCATTGCCACACACTTTTTGGTAGGCTCTGCCCACCTTTTGTTAAGCTCCGTCCACTTTTTGGAAAAACCCCGCCCACTTTTTGGTAAGCCACGCCCACCTTTTACTAAGCCCGCCCACTTTTTGTTAAGCCACGCCCACTTTTTGCTATGCCCCGCCCACTTTTGCTAAGCTCCGCCCACTTTTGCTAAGTCCCACCCACTTTATAAACTCTTCAGCATTGTATCATTTCCAGGTAATACATAACATCATTTTCAGGGAATTTCCATCACATCATTTCCAGTTAAGACACGCCCAGGGAATTTCCACAGGAAATGACACACACCCAGCCCTTCTTATAAAAGGCACCGACCACACAGGCTTTTTCAAACACGCTTTCTGCTTCACTTGAGAATGGACTCCTATGCCGAAATGGAATGGGATAACTTTGCTATTCCTTGGAGTCCTACTACCTGTGTAGCGCTCAACCTTCAGATTGATGAACTGGACTCGAACCTCTTGTCGATGGAGGAAATTGTATCTGAGCTACGAAATGAAAATTCTACTTTTAACACAACTTGGGATAAAGTTATTTTTTTGTTTGAAGATCTTTTGAACAACCAAGACCCACAGAACGAGTTCTACCTTGATGACCCAGCCAAAGAGTTATACCTTGGAGATCCACAAAATCCTGAAAAAGAGTTCTACCATGATGATACTTATTGTGAGTTATCAAAACAAAACCCACTGAACGAGTTCTACCTTGATGACCCAGCCAAAGAGTTATACCTTGGAGACTCACTAAATTTGGGAAAAACAAATTATGAGGTCTGCCTAGATGGTTCTAACTGTGGAGCCTACCTTGGAGACTCACTAAATTTGGGAAAAACAAATTATGAGGTCTGCCTAGATGGTTCTAACTGTGGAGCCTACCTTGGAGACTCACTAAATTTGGGAAAAACAAATTATGAGGTCTGCCTAGATGGTTCTAACTGTGGAGCCTACCTTGGAGACTCACTAAATTTGGGAAAAACAAATTATGAGGTCTGCCTAGATGGTTCTAACTGTGGAGCCTACCTTGGAGACTCACTAAATTTGGGAAAAACAAATTATGAGGTCTGCCTAGATGGTTCTAACTGTGGAGCCTACCTTGGAGACTCACTAAATTTGGGAAAAACAAATTATGAGGTCTGCCTAGATGGTTCTAACTGTGGAGCCTACCTTGGAGACTCACTAAATTTCATAAAATTAGGAAAAGAGTTTTACCTTGGAGACTTTGAAAACTGGTTTCGTTTTGGAGACTCTGAATGGGGGTTTTGTTTTGATAACTCGGAATGTGATACCTATCTTGGAGACTCAACAGGATTGTGGTTATACCTTGGGAACTTGGAAAGTTGGTTTTATTTTGGAGACTCTACCTGTGGGGTACATCTTGGAGACTCTTTGCATTCTAAAGCAATGAACAATGTTCTTTGTTTAATGACGCTTGATTTAAGCAATATCAAGAAAGTTCGAGGAAGAAAATGCTGGAAAATTCTTTCTTCCCATTTCTACTTCTTCAAACTTGAAAGCCTTGAAAGACAGAATTGGAGGAAGAGGAAAAAAATAAAAATGAAATACGTATTTAAAAAAAGAAGAAAAAAAAAGAAATACGTATTTTTAAAAAAGAAGAAAAAAAAAGATTATGTTAGGGTTAGGGTGGGATTTTGAATGTGAGGGTTAGGGATTAGGTTGGGTTAGGGATGGAGTTGGGTTAGGGATGGGGTTGGGTTAGGGTTGGGATTTTGAATGTGAGGGTTAGGGTTGGGATTGGGTTAGGGATGGGGTTGGGTTAGGGTTGGGATTTTGAATGTGAGGGTTAGGGTTGGGGTTGGGTTAGGGATGGGGTTGGGTTAGGGATGGGGTTGGGTTAGGGATGGGGTTGGGTTAGGGATGGGGTTGGGTTGGGGATGGGGTTGGGTTAGGGATGGGGTTGGGTTAGGGATGGGGTTGGGTTAGGGATGGGGTTGGGTTGGGGATGGGGTTGGGTTAGGGATGGGGTTGGGTTAGGGATGGGTTGGGTTAGGGATGGGTTTGGGTTAGGGATGGGGTTGGGTTAGGGATGGGGTTGGGTTAGGGTTTGTATATTATTATGACTCACTCACACATACACACACACAAAAGTTAAGCCCCAACTGAAAAGTTGAGGGATTCTGTGTTTGGGGTTCACAGATTTAAAAACGTATCCCCATTATACACATACAAAAGTTAAGCCCCAACTGAAAAGTTGAGGGATTCTGTGTTTGGGGTTCACAGGTTTAAAAACGTATCCCCATTATACACACACAAAAGTTAAGCCCCAACTGAAAAGTTGAGGGATTCTGTGTTTGGGGTTCACAGGTTTAAAAACGTATCCCCATTATACACACACAAAAGTTAAGCCCCAACTGAAAAGTTGTGGGATTCTGTGTTTGGGGTTCACAGATTTAAAAACGTATCCCCATTATACACACACAAAAGTTAAGCCCCAACTAAAAAGTTGTGGGATTCTGTGTTTGGGGTTCACAGATTTAAAAACGTATCCCCATTATACACACACAAAAGTTAAGCCCCAACTAAAAAGTTGTGGGATTCTGTGTTTGGGGTTCACAGATTTAAAAACGTATCCCCATTACATTTTATTTATTTATTTATTATTTTCAAGGGTATTATCTGCTTACTTGTGTTTTTTGTAATTCTTGTGAGTAAAATGAACCCAAGATTTCTTCTCCATTTAAATCATATAATTTGTAGGTCCAAGGGACTGTATCCATTACATCAATGATTTTAAATAATTCACGAGTCCATTTTTGTGTATAACCTTTCTCAAAATGACTTTTCCATTTGTATATTCTTACAATATCACCAACTTTAAACTTGGGCTTTCTCAAATTAATCTCCTTTTCATATTCTAATTTTGTAAATGTTTCTGATGGTTTTGATTGTGTTGATGAATGAACTGTATTATTGTAATTATCTACAATATCCTGAATTAAATACACCCATTTTTGAGAACCGAGTTGTGTGAATTTTTTATATAATTTCTCTTTTAAAGTACGATTAAAACGCTCAATAACAACTGCCTTTCCTTCATTAAAGGTGCTGTATAATTTAATACCCTTCCCCTTAAGAAATTTCATGAATATTTTGTTATAGAACTCTGTTCCCTCATCAGTCCATAACTTCTTTGGTTTCCTTTTATCCCGATCAAATATTAGCTTAAAGGCTAACATTAAAGTATCACCCCTTTTATTTTTTAAAGGGACAACCCAGGCAAATCTACTCCTCAAATCAATAACGGTTAAAGCATACCTGTATCCCCTGTCATTATTCAATTCAATTAAATCAGCGGACCATATGTGGTCAGTGTATTTAGAATAAACCTTCCTTCTTTTAAACTTTGTGATTATAGGTTTGTGTAATTCTTCAGCCAAAAGCTCCTCAGTCTTGATGGCATCATTAGAGCCTAATAGTTTTTTGAGGAATAACCAAGACCAAGTTTCAATTTAGCATTTATCAAATTTCTCACAATAAACCTATCAACTTTCTCTCTCAACGTTGGATTTTGTATCAAAGACAAATTATACAACATTTCGCTGTCGGCTTTATGTTTTTCAGTCAACGTAGTGGTTTTCCCATAAGCAATATCATGCTTCATACACACTTCGTCAACCCTATTTGTAGGTTTAGACCAAGGTTTAGGATTGTCAGCCTCATCTAATCTTTTATCCAAGTTTGTTCCTGGACCACAGAAAGAATACCCTGGAAGGTGTAATTCCCCTGGAATTCCAGTTGTTGTAAATTTACTTCCTGACAGAAACTTTTGTATGTCTCCTCCTCTTTTAGGAGAGATGAATTGGCACTTTTTAGAGCCACATACTTGACATATTCCTTTTTGATAAACTCTATTATTTTTAGCTTTAACATAAGAGATATTTTTAGATTTAGTTTTCTTTTTACATTTGAGACAATAACTCATATTTATTTATCAGAAAAATTCCGACAGAGTATCAAAACCTTTTTGGTTTTCAACATATACATTTCAATCTTTATTTTTAAAACATAAAGAATCCTAAGGAATGCCTTCACTCTCTCCTCCATTTATTTACAAATAAAAACTAACTAAAGTCAATGACACCAACATCATCAATCACATAATCTTTTCCTTCTTCTTCTTCTTCTTCTTCACCACTTTCTCGTTTAAATCTCTGAAATTGAAGACATTGACGTTCTTATTTTTGAAACCATTATCTTCATAAGAGTTGTTAATTCTTTAATTTCCTCTTCGGTGCGTTGAGATTGATTTATTTGCTTTAATACACTCAATCTTTTATGAATCTCAGTGATTTCCATCTTTTTATATTTTTCCTCCCTCTCTCTTTGCTCCCTCTCCTCCTCCTCCATTTTCTCCCTCTCCTCCTTCTCCTTTTTCTCCCTTTTCTCCCTTTCCTCCTTCTCCCTTTTCTCCCTTTCCTCCTTCTCCTTTTTCTCCCTTTCCTCCTTCTCCTTTTTCTCCCTCTCCTCCTTCTCCTCCTTTTTCTCCCTCTCCTCCTTCTCCTCCCTCTCCCTTTCCTCCTTCTCCTTTTTCTCTCTTTCCTCCTTCTCTTCTTCAACTCCTTCCTCCTCCATTTTCTCCCTCTCCTCCTTCTCCTTTTTCTCCCTTTTCTCCCTTTCCTCCTTCTCCCTTTTCTCCCTTTCCTCCTTCTCCTTTTTCTCCCTTTCCTCCTTCTCCTTTTTCTCCCTCTCCTCCTTCTCCTCCTTTTTCTCCCTCTCCTCCTTCTCCTCCCTCTCCCTTTCCTCCTTCTCCTTTTTCTCTCTTTCCTCCTTCTCTTCTTCAACTCCTTCCTCATCCCTTGCTACCCTTGAGTTTGAACCCCAAAGAATATTATACATATACTCATCTGGATTTTGAGATATTCTTGTATCTATAATTATTTTTCTCATAATAGGATACCAATAA